>NC_137772.1:155184946-155379946 GCF_963455305.1 Plecotus auritus | reverse complement strand
AGAATGAAAGACTTCTGAAAAAGATTCAGACTTACCTCTTCAAACTCTGGGCAAAGCTGGTAGAGCACCCTTAAATTATGCAAATACATTTTCTGAAACATTGCTGTCTCCAGAAATTCTTTTTATACCATCCATCACTGTCATGATGTTTTCATCAGCTGCTTCTAATGATTTTGTTGCTGCTTTGACTTGAAATTTTAAGGAGATGGATGAATTGATAAATGGATGAATGACTACATGCTAACGTAGAGCTGTCTTGTTCTGAGTGGATGGAAGTCAGTCAGATAGCACTGATGGGGAATGTGAGGAAGGAGAGTGCTCTTCTATGCCCAGATTAATAAAACTCTGTAGTGTTGTAACTCAATGGTTCCACCAACTGACAGGAGACAGAGAGGTGCAGTGAACGCTGAGGAATTTTAAAACAGTTCACAGCTTAAGATACATGACTAAAAGATATAGTTAAGAGTACTTGACATTTTAGCCCAATGGATTTATTTTTCCTGTAAATATATATTAATTTTTTTAAAAAATATATTCTATTGATTTTTTTACAGAGAGGAAGGGAGAGGGATAGAGAGTTAGAAACATCAATGAGAGAGAAACATCGATCAGCTTCCTCCTGCACACCCCCTACTGGGGATGTGCCCGCAACCAAGGTACATGCCCTTGACCGGAATCGAACCTGGGACCCTTCAGTCTGCAGGCCGATGCTCTATCCACTGAGCCAAACTGGTCAGGGCTATATATTTAAACTTTATGTGAACAAAAGTAATAAACTGAAGTGGTAAAAGTAAATCAGAAAAATTGAAATCTTTCTTCTAATCCAAACTTAACTTCTAACATTTCCAGTCTTTGATGATAACCATTGTGAATATCTTGTATGTATCTTTCTAAATACTTTGTAAGCACAGACAAGCATATTCTGTTTCTTTTCTTTTGTGGGTATATCTTTCCTTAGCTTCACTTAGTGGTATTGTATCAAATATTATGTCAGGTACTTTCTTTTATCAGTTAATAACATATTTTAGAAATTCTTTTATATCAGCCAATCAAGACATACTTCATTCTTTATGTTTTCCAAAGGTAATTTTATTATATTCAAAGTAACAGTAAAACTTAAATTTTACCCCTGCCCTCATATCTATAAGGAACTATTTTAAAAACTTTTTTGGTTGCTTTAAAGCCCTTTGGAGTCGCTTCAAGCCATTAAATTATATAAGTAAACTTCTCTTACCCTTAGACCAGTGGTTGGCAAACTTATGAGTCAGCAGAGCCAAACATCAACAGGACAACGATTGAAATTTCTTTGGAGAGCCACATTTTTTAAACTTAAACTTCTTCTAATGCCACTTCTTCAAAATGGACTCGCCCAGGCTGTGGTATTTTGTGGAAGAGCCACACTCCAGGGGCCAAAGAGCCGCATGTGGCTGGCGAGCTGCGGTTTGCCGACCACTGCCTTAGACAATCACTATTGACTACCTTTCATAAAACATGAGTATGGGCTTATTTACATTAATTCACTCCCTTCTCTCTCTCTTTTTTTTTTACTGTATACAGAAAATATATATCATTTCTTTTCAACTTTATTGAGACATAATTGACATATAACATTGTACAACTTCAAAGTGTATGATATGTCCATTTGCTATGCTTATATATTGCAATATGATTACCACCATAATGTTACTAACTCTGCTCTCACATCACATAATTACCATTTCTTTTTTCCTAAGTACATTAAAGATCAACTCTCTTAACAATTTTCCATTACACAATGCAGTACTTTTAACTGTAATCACAATGCTGTGCATTAGATCCAGAACTTACTCATCTTCTAACTGGAAGTTTGTACCCCTTGATCAACATCTGCCCAATTTGTCACTGCCTAGTTCCTGGTAGCCATCATTTGACTCTCAATTTTTATGGGTTTTATTTTTATAGATTTTATACATAAGTGATATCATACAGTATTTATCTTTTTCTGTTTGACTTATCTCACTTGACATAATGGCTTTAAGGTCCATTTATGTTTTCTCAAGAGCAGGATTTCCTTCTTCCTCATGGCTAAATAATATCCTGCTGTATCTCTACATCACACTTTCTTTATTCATTCTTCTATTGATGGACACTTAGATTGTTTTCATATCTTGGTTATGGTGAATAATGCTGGGAACATGAGACTGCAGATATCTTTTTCATTTCCTTTGGATTTATACCCAGACATGAGGTTGTGAAGAAGAAAAAAAAATCAACAAAATGGAAACTTGTGGAATGGGAGAAAATATTTTCAAATCATATATTGGACAAGTGGTTAACATCCAAAATATATAAAGAACTTCTAAAACTCAATAACCAAAAAATAACCTGATTTAAAAAGTAAGCAGAGTACTGAATAGACTAAAAAAAAAAAAAATGGCAAACAGATACATGAAAAGGGGGTCAACATCCCTAATCATCAGGGAATGAAAATCAAAACCAGAATGAGGTATCACCTCATCCCTGTTAGAATGGCTATCACCAAAAAGGTAAGAAATAACAAGTGCTGGTGAAGATACGGAAAAAGGAAAACCTTATGCATCCCCACTGTTGGTGTGAATGTAAACTGGTACAGCCACTATGGAAAAACAGTATGGAGGGTCCTCAAAAATTTAAAAATAGAACTACCATATAATCCTTCTCTTTTTTTTTTCTAGTTGTTGATAGTTATATTGATTATCTTTGTAATTTTAAACAGTATATTTATAACTATTTCTTGTTTTCATAAATGTTACTTAGTTCCAGAACTTCTTCTAGTGCTCTTACTTTATGAGACAGAAACCACTCCACAGTCCATTTTCTTTTTCTTCCATGGTAAAAACTTTTGTTGTAATGTAGCTTCTCAGTAAAAATAATAGTAAGATAGCTTTGATGCTAAGTGTGATCATGTGATAAAAATCTTGCTAATGTTACATGAGTAGAAATGATGACTGTTAACTTCAATATACTTGCTTAAGAGGAAGTCTCTGCCTTTTGCTCTCGTCCCCTTTTCCTGGTTGAAAAGGTAATTTTCAGTGTGGCCCTTGGAAGCCATATTGAATATTGCAGAACTGCAACAGCCTCGCCTTAAAAAGAATAGCCACTTATTGACCAGCAACTTGGAGTGCGACCTGAGAGGAATTAAGTTTCTCTTTCTTTTGAGCATTTGAGAGTATCTGTGTTAGAGTATCTTAGCTTTTCACTTCAAGAAATAAAATCTATCTTTCCTCTGCCCATTGTTATCTCACTTTCCATCAGCCATATGGTATGTAACTGATGTCCTGTCCATATCCCCTTGGAACTCACTGAGCCAGTACATACCACAGTGCCCTATTGCAAGTTCCTGCCACTGTCTCCGGCTTCCCCTCACTTTATATTCAGTGCTTCTGGAAGTACCAGGGAATTTACACCGCAAGAGCAATCTTTGGCCAATGATGGATTGGAGTTTGGCAATAAATACTTTAGCTTTCCAGACCCTTGGGAAGCATATTTTTGAGGCATGTTTTACATTGTCTCTAAGAATTTCACAGGAATTTTGTACTTTAATTGCCCACACCAGTAACTTGCTTGATAACTCACTCTTTGTTTGATTTCCTTTTCTTATTTGTCATACTTCTTCTAAACTGCTTGTCCTCAAATCCTTTTCTCAAGGTATGTTTGTTGAGAAACTCAACTTAAGATAGTAGTAAAGTTATCCCTTTGATGTCAGATTCTGGAATTTGAGAGCTTACCAGTCAGATGATAATAAGAACTCAATCACCAATCTTCTCTAAGTTCATAGTTCTTGTGTTATTCCTTAGGGCTAGTGAATGGAGGAGAAAAACGCCTGGGCCCCCGATCATAGATGGTTTGTGTGATATATTGGTACAGGCAGTAGGACTGCTGCCACATCACTGCCACTCAGAGGTAACTCTGAAATTGAACAGTGAGGGAAAACCCTCCTAGTGGACAGAACTGTATTCAGTATACCTTATCATAAACTTAACAACTTTATGGAAAGAAGAAGGAGAAGGAGGAGAAGGAGAAGAAGGAGGAAGAAGAATAAGAATAAGAATAAAAGAATAAGAATAAGGAGGAGGAGGAGAGGAGGAGGAGAGGAGCAGGAGCAGGAGGAGGAGGAAGGATTTGAGATAAGCAAACTTCTGGGAAGTGGTGCATAGCTTAGTAATTGATGGGTATATACCTTGGTATGCATACATCACAATGACTAAATCTCTTACCCTTGATAAATTGTGATGACATATAGGTGAAAGGGCATGCACGGGCCTATGTTATACCTTTAGCCCCTGAGAGACCTGGGGTAAGTAATTATTATATGGAATTGATTTACTATTGTTAACTGCCATAGAAATCCTGAAAGAAGAATCTGAAAGGCTTAGGTCAGCTACTAATTAATGAAGGGGTTGTGCAAAAGCTAGAAGGTGTCCAAAGCAATAAAAAGGAGACTCTTAAATCTTGTAGCTAAGAAAATAAGATCTGCTGAAACTCAGGTCCAATACCTGATTTTAAATGTGGCACCATTGCATAGGAGGTTGAATTTATAGCCCTCTTACATTGAAGTCAAGACCCTGAGAGGGAAGGAGCAGGACCCTTAGAGCTAATGAAGATATTTGGGTAAATGAACTTGAGAAGCTTGAATTTCCATATTTTCCTCGATGTTCTAGGTCACTAGTAATTCCCCTGCCCCACCCCTTCCAGGAGGAGAGAAGCCTCTCATTGTTTGCGTGCTTGCCTTCCTGAGTCTTCCCTGCCTCCCCTCTGTCCTGGGTCATCTCAGGTTGGCCAAATGGTGTACCTGAACAGAAGGAAAGGAATTATTTACCAAAAGAGCAGTATGATCTGGTTATATTACACTTCCAGGAATCAGAATAACATGCCTCAGAGTGAATCTTGAAATGCTATACCGGGGGGGTGGGGTGAGGATGGGTCATAAGACCAGATATGAGCCCTAGCCAGTTTGGCTCAGTGGATAGAATGTTGGCCTGCAGACTGAAGGGTCCCAGGTTCAATTCCGGTCAAGAGCACATACCTTGGTTGCAGGTTCCTCCCAGGCCTGGGCCCTGGTGGGGCTCATGCAGGAGGCAACCAATCAATGTGTTTCTCTCACATTGATGTTTTTGTCTGTCTTTCCCTCTCGCTTCCACTCTCCCTAAAAATCAATGGAAAAATATCCTCAGGTGAGGATTACCAACAACAACAAAAGACTCGATAGTGGGTACTATTGATAGGGAGGTAGTCTCTGGTCACTCAAGATTTAACATTATGGAAATAGGGTCACGAGCTAGTTCTGTAATTTTATTAGGATGCCATTTTGAAACTTAAAATAATAGCCTACAGTAAATAAACCTGCTAGAACTGCCTTAGCAGAGTATTGCACAAAGAATAAAAGACTCAGAGATTTGAGCATGTTAGAGTAAATGTATTATGTAAGTCTGCAAATAATAACATCTGAATAGGTTTCTTATAAGGGCCCAGAGAATACTCCTTTTACAAACATGGTAAGAAACTCGCTGTGAAGGAGGGCACCAGCATTTATAAGAAGCACAGTGGTGACACTCTCTGTAGGCTTTCACTGATGACAGAAGATGCTGTATAGAACTTGTTTCCCTGGGGTCAATATAGATAATAAAATCATGGCACATTTGATGTCAGGTGGCAACACGTAACCATTGGCAGCAAAGAAAATATAATTATTGTGATGGGTGGCAAGGTTAGAATGGCATGCAGAGGTCTACTTTCAAGGGTCCACTTTACTTGATAGATTATGACTCTCCTATGTATGAGATAGAAGAGAAGCCAGTAAGAAAATTATTTGACCTGTATCAAGGTCGGCAAACTACAGCTTGTACATCAAAGCCAGTCATTTGCCTGTGGAACATAGCCACATTCACTTGTTCACCTATTATTTATGGCTATTCTGTGTTATAGAGGCAAAACTTAGTATATGCAGCAGAGACTGTATGACTTAAAAAACATGAAGTATTTACTATGTGGACCTTTACAGAAAAAAGTTGCCAACCTGTGACCTATGTACTCAAAGAAGATCAAGAACATGTGAGAAAAAGATTGCTGCCAGCCTCTGTGGTGGGAAATTCCAATTCTTGCTTCCAGAGCTTAGTCAGTTTTCAGACTCGGGTTTATTGACTGAAGGAGAAGAACCTTACAGAAGGAATAGACGAAGAAAGCACATTCAATAGCCATTCTCTATTCCTTTTCCTTTAATTGAATAGCATACACAGGGGAATAGGGAAATACCCAGATCTTTGGAAAGCACTAAGATACAGATTCTGAGCTGACACTTATGCCAGAAACCCCAAACTTCAACTGACCACTGTGTAGAGGAGGATACACAGAGGCCAGATGATAAATGAAGTTCTAGTCCATGTCCAGTTCACTGACCTGCAGTGCAGTTATTTCTCTGGTTCCTGAGGGCATATGCATGCTCATGTTGGATAAACTTGTTAGATGGTGGACACTTCACACTGGTTCCTTGACCAGAACCCCTTGTCACTTATCATTGTAACAACTCTAAGTTTACAGGTACATCTTCCTTGAGGACTCCTTCAGACCAGCTGATGGTGATGCCAATCATGTAGGCCTGGATTATGGGTGGATGTGTTAGTGTAAGAAAGGACTGCTGCCACATTATTATTACTTGGGATGGCCTTGAAAGACAGGAGTGAGTGACATTCTCCCAGTGGACAGAACTTCATTCAGGACACCTTGCCATCAACTTTATGTGAAGAAAGAAGTTGTTTGAGATACACAAACTACTGGGAAGTGGTGAATAGTTTGGCAAGTTGTTCAGGGATCTGGAAAGTGTAAGAACAGAAGATTGGAAACAAGAAGATATGAGGAACAGGTATACAGTGGATACACTATGTATGTATACATGTGGGCATGTATGTATTTTCTAAGTACATCTCATGTCATCTGAGAATAAGGTCAATCTTATGTATTCCTTTATTATTTTCTTTCCTGTCTTATTGTACTGGCTATGACCTCTAGAATAATGTTGAATAGAAGTGGTGACAGCTTATGGAGGCAACCTAAACTCAGTCTGGATTTCTGACAAAAAGCTTCAGTATTTTGCCATATTTGAAACAAGCTTTTTGTGTAGATGCCCTTTTTCATTTAAAAAAGTTTTTTTCTATTCTTAAATTGCTAAGTATTTTTATCATTAATGAGCATTTAATTTTATCAAATGTTTTATAACAGTGTTATATTTTTCTTTATTATGTGAATCTAGTGAATTATATTATTTACTATTTTAATGTTAAGGTAATTTTATATTCTGAGAAAATAATCTAAATTGTTTTTATATAACATATTATTTAATATATAGTGACATTTGATTTGCTAGTATTGTATTTAGATTTTTTTTCCTTTTGATAAAGAGATTGGCTTGCAACATTCCTCTTTGTGATCTTTGTTAAGTTCTAATAACAAGATTTTTCTGTCCTTATCAAACAAATTGAAAAGTGTAAGTTCTTCCTCCACCCCCATTCTCTCATCCCTGATAAACTTTATAAAAGATTTGTTTTATTTATTCTTTAAGCCCAAAATATCTACAAGAATTATCTGGTATAACCATCTAGGCCTGGATTATTTTGTGAAAACATTTAAAATTATAAGTTCTATTGCTTCAGTTTCAATTAATTATATTTTTATAAGAATCTATCAATTTAATACAAATTTTTAAATAAGAGTATAAACATTCTTTAAGACGGAACACAGAAAAAAGAGCCAATTGTTCAGCAATGATTGATCTGCTTCTAGTTATGTTATGTGGAGGCACAGCTGGAATTATCCAGTGTGCTGCATGTCGAAAAGGTCTGGAGTTTATATTTGGTATGAAGAGTTTTATAAATCATTTTAATAATTATAGAATCTATAATGATATTTTTATAAATTTCTAGTTCAATTTTCTTTTGCTTTTTAAATTGAATTTTTAAGTTTTTTAAAAAATATTTTTATTGATTTTAGAGAGGAAGGAAGAGGAAGAAATAAAAACATCAATGATGAGAGAGAATCATTGATTGGCTGCCTCCTGCACACCCCACACTGGGGACTGAGACTGTGACCAGCAACCTGGGCATGTTCCCTGACTAGAAGTTGAACTGTGACCTCCTGGTTCATGGGTTGATTCTCAACCACTGAGCTAAGCCAGCTGGGTCAATTGTGCAAGTTTTAATAAAATTTTTAGTCTTCAATGTTTAACCTTTTTAGGTACATTATTTTTGCTCTTATCTATACTAGTAACTTATTTTCCATTCTGTATTAATATGCTTTTTTCTAACTTTTGAAAAAATATTTAGATCATTGTTTTGAGCTCTTTAAATTAAAAAAAATTCAATTACATTTTTTTTCAAATTTTTATTAAGGTATTATATGTGTACATATCTTACCATTGCCCCCCCCCCCCACCCCACTCCCATACATGCCCTCACCCCCCAATGTTTTGCATCTATTGGTTACTCTTATATGCATGCATACAAGTCCTTCAGGTGATCTCTTATTTCCCCCACCTCTCCCTAACCTTACCGCTGTAATTAGACAGTCTGTTTGATGCTTTACTGCCTCTGTAACTATCTTTTTGTTCATCAGTTTATAATGTTTTTTCATTATCCCCAAATGAGTGAGATCATGTGGTATTTTTCTTTCATTGACTGGCTTATTTCACTTAGAATAATGTTCTCTAATTCCATCCAGGTGCCTAAAAATGGTAGTAATTCCTTCTTTTTTATGGCAGCATAGTATTCCATTGTGTAGATGTACCATAGTTTTCTGATCCAGTCATCTGCTGATGGGCACGTAGGCTGTTTCCAAATCTTAGCTATTGTAAATTGTGCTGCTATGAACATAGGGGTGCATATATCCTTTCTGATTGGTGTTTCTGGTTTCTTAGGATATATTCCTAGGAGTGGGATTACTGGGTCAAATGGGAGTTCCATTTTCAGTTTTTTGAGGAAACTCCATACTGTTCTCCACAGTGGCTGCACCAGTCTGCATTCCCACCAGCAGTGCACGAGGGTTCCTTTTTCTCCGCATCCTCGCCAACACTTGTCGTTTGTTGATTTGTTGATGATAGCCATTCTGACAGGTGTGAGATGGTATCGCATTGTCGTTTTGATTTGCATCTCTCGGAAAATAAGTGACTTTGAGCATGTTTTCATGTGTCTCTTGTCCTTCCTTCTGTCTTCTTTCGAAAAGATTCTATTTAGGTCCGTTGCCCATTTTTTTATTGGATCATTAATCTTCCTTTTATTAAGTTGTATAAGCTGCCTGTAGATGTTGGAAATTAAACCTTTATCAGTGATACCATTTGCAAATATGTTCTCCCATACAGTGGGGTTTCTTGTTTTGTTGATGGTTTCTTTTGCTGTGCAAAAGCTTTTTATTTTGATGTAGTCCCATTTGTTTATTTTCTCTTTGGCTTCCATTGCCCTAGGGGCAGTATCACTGAAAAAGTTCTTTTGGCATATGTCTGAGATTTTGCTGCCTGTGGATTCCTCTAGTATTTTTATGGTTTCCCATCTTATATTTAAGTCCTGTATCCATTTTGAGTTTATTTTTGTGTATGGTGTAAGTTGGTGATCTAGTTTCATTTTTTTGCATGTATCTGTCCAATTTTCCCAACACCATTTATTGAAGAGACTGTCTTGACTCCATTGTATGCTCATGCCTCCTTTGTCAAATATTAATTGCGCATATTGGTTTGGGTCGATATCTGGATTCTCTATTCTATTCCATTGATCTAGATGTCTGTTCTTGTGCCAGTACCAGGCTGTTTTGAGGACAGTGGCTTTGTAATACAGCTTGAAATCTGGTATTGAGATCCCTCCTGCTTTATTCTTCTTTCTCAGGATTGCTGTGGCTATTCGGGGTCTTTTTTTATTCCAGATGAATTTTTGGAGAGTTCTTTCTAGGTCTGTGAAATATGCTGTTGGTATTTTAATGGGGAGTGCATTGAATCTATAGATTGCTTTGGGTAGTATGGACATTTTGATGATGTTGATTCTACCAATCCATGAACATGGTATGTTCTTCCATCTGTTTACATCTTCCTCTATCTCTTTTTTCAGTGTCCTGTAGTTTTCCGCATATAGGTCTTTACCCAGCTTGGTTAGGTTTATTCCTAAGTATCTTAATTTTTTTGGTGCGATGGAAAATGGGATTGCTTTTTTAGTCTCTCTTTCTGTAAGTTCACTGTTGGTGTATAGAAATGCCATAGATTTCTTGGTGTTAATTTTGTATCCTGCTACATTGCCGAATTCATTTATTAAGTCTGTTAGTTTTTTGATGGAGTCTTTCAGGTTTTTTATGTACAATATCATGTCATCTGCAAATAAGGACAGCTTTACTTCTTCTTTTCCAATTTGGATGCCTTTTATTTCTTCTTCTTGTCTAATTGCAATGGCTAATACTTCCAGTACTATGTCAAACAGGAGTGGTGAGAGTGGGCATCCCTGTCTTGTTCCTGTTCTTAGGGGAAATGGTTTTAGTTTTTGCCCATTGAGTATGATGTTAGCTTTGGGTTTATCATATATAGCTTTTATTATGTTGAGGTATGATCCTTCTATTCCCACCTTGTTGAGAGTTTTTATCAAGAAAGGGTGTTGGATTTTGTCAAATGCTTTTTCTGCATCAATTGATATGACTATGTGATTTTTATTTTTCAATTTGTTTATGTGATGTATCACATTTATTGATTTTCGGATATTGTACCATCCTTGCATTCCTGGGATAAACCCTACTTGGTCATGGTGTATGATCTTTCTGATGTTCTGCTGGATCCGATTTGCTAGAATTTTGTTGAGGATTTTGGCTTCTACATTCATGAGGGATATTGGCCTGTAATTCTCCTTCATTGTGTTGTCTTTATCTGGTTTTGGTATTAGGGTGATGCTGGCTTCATAGAAGGAGCTTGGAAGTGTTCCTTCCTCTTGAAGTTTTTGGAATAGTCTGAGGAGGATAGGTTTTAGTTCTTCCTTGAATGTTTGGTAAAACTCTCCTGTGAAGCCGTCTGGCCCCGGGCTTTTGTTTGCCGGAAGCTCTTTGATGACTGCTTCAATTTCATCCATAGTTACTGACATATTGAGCTGTTTAGATTCTTCTTGATTGAGTTTTGGAAGGTTATATTTTTCTAGGAATATGTCCATTTCCTCCAGGTGGTCCAGTTTGTTGGAATATAATTGTTCGTAGTATTTTTTAACAATCCTTTGTATTTCGGCAGGATCTGTTGTTATTTCACCTCTTTCATTTCTGATTTTGTTTATTTGGGTCCTCTCTCTTTGCTTCTTGGTGAGCCTGGCTAGAGGTTCCTCAATCTTGTTTATCCTTTCAAAGAACCAGCTCTTGGTTTTGTTGATCTTTTGTATTGTTTCTTTGGTCTCTATGTCGTTTATCTCTGCTCTGATCCTCATTATTTCCTTCCTTCTGCTTACACTGGGCTTTTCTTGTTGCTCTTTTTCTAACTCTTTGAGTTGTTGGGTTAGGTAATTTATTACCATTGTTTCTTGTTTTTTGCAGTAGGCTTGTAGAGCTATGAACTTCCCTCTGAAGACTGCTTTCGCTGTGTCCCATAGATTTTGGATTGTAGTGTTTTCATTGTCATTTGTTCCCATGATGTTTTTTATTTCTTCTTTGATCTCTCTGGTAACCCAGTCATGGTTTAATAGCATGCTGTTTAGCCTCCATGTGTTTGATTTCTTTGGGTTGTTTTTATTGTAGTTGATTTCCAGTTTTATGCCACTGTGGTCTGAGAAGATGCTTGATATGATTTCTATCTTCTTGAATTTGAAGAGACTTTGCCTATGTCCCAACATATGGTCTATCTTTGAAAATGACCTATGTGCACTTGAGAAGAATGTATATTCTGTGGCTTTGGGGTGAAATGTTCTGAAGATGTCAATTAATTCCATCTGGTCTAGTGAGTCATTTAGGAATTGATGTTTCTTTGCTGATTTTTTGTTTAGAGGATTTGTCCAATGGTGATAGTGGGGTATTTAAGTCTCCTACTATGATTGTATTGCTGTCAATCTCTCCCTTGATATCCTCCAGGAGTTTTTTTTATGTATTTGGGTGCTCCTGTATTGGGTGCATATATGTTTACCAGAGTTATTTCTTCTTGTTGGATTGCTCCCTTTAGTATTATGAAGTGGCCTTCCTTATCTCTTGTTATGTCCTTCAGTTTGAGATCTAATTTGTCAGATATAAGTATTGCTACCCCAGCTTTTTTTTCAGTTCCATTTGCCTGGAAAACCTTTTTCCATCCGTTCACCCTCAGTCTGTGTGTGTCTTTTTTTCTGAGGCGGGTTTCTTGTAGACAGCAGATATATGGGTCATGTTTTCTTATCTAATCCATTACCCTATGTCTTTTGATTGGGGCATTTAATCCGTTTACATTTAAAGTTATTGTTGATAGGTACTTATTTGTCGCCATTCCTATTCTTTACACCTGTGTTCCTTCTTCGCTTCCTATTTTTTTTTTACAGCAGACCCTTTAGCATTTCTTGCATTGCTGGTTTGGTGGTAATAAATTCCCTTAGTCCTTTTTTGTCTGTGAAGCTCCTGATTTCACCTTCAATTTTTATTGATAGCCTTGCTGGGTACAGTATTCTTGGATTCAGACCCTTCCTTTGCATGACTTTGTATATTTCATTCCATTCCCTTCTGGTCTGATGAGTTTCTGTTGAGAAATCAATTGCTAGTCTGATGGGGGTTCCTTTGTATGTAACTTTCTGTCTCTCTCTTGCTGCTTTTAAGATTCTTACTTTGTCGTTGGTGTTTTCCAATTTAATTATAATGTGCCTTGGTGTCGGTCTTTTGGGGTTCATTTTGCTTGAAATTCTGTGAGCTTCTTGGATTTGTGTGGGTTTTTTCTTCTCTATATCAGGGAAATTTTCTGTCATTATTTCTTCAAAGAGGTTTTCTATTCCTTGCTCAGCTTCCTTTCCTTCTGGAACCCCTATTATGCGGATGTTGTTTTGTTTCGTGTTGTCCCAAAGTTCCCTTAGGCTCTCCTCCTGCTTTTTAATTTTTTTTTCTAGAAGTTGCTCTACTTGGGTATTTTTTCCCATCTTGTCTTCTAGCTCACTGATGCGGTCTTCTGCTTCTTCTAGTCTACTCTTGATGCTTTCTATTGAGTTCTTTACAGCAGCGATGTCATTTTTTATTTCTTCTTGGTTCTTCTTCATTTCCTCTTGGTTCTTGCTCATATTGTCGAATTTGTGTTCCATTCTTTTCAGCCACCTTATGACCATTTCTCTGAATTATTTTTCTGGAAGGTTGCTTGCCTCCATTTCGTTTACTTCCTTTTCTGGTGATTCCTGCTTTTCTTTCATATGCGGGCTGTGTCTTTGTCTCCCCATGGTCTCTCTTCTCTGGGTGTCTGGTTATGTAGTTCTCTCTCTCCTGTGTTGATTTAAAGGCACAAAATACAGCACTACCAGGTACAACACACAAGGCACTGAACAGAAATGTATTCACGATATTAATAACCTCCAATAAAGGTGACCACCAGAGAAAGGCAAATTAGGGGATAGGAGAGAAAGAAGAAGAGGAAAAAGAAAGAAAGAAGAAGAAAAAAAAAGGAGTGTCAAAATGAAATTGGGAAAAGGGAAACAAAGAAGAAAAAAAAAGTCTGAGAGACAAGAAAGAGACTAAGAGAGCAAGGGAAACAGACTATATATATTGGGGATAAAACTCCACTAAAACAATCACTTATCCCAGCAAATGCCAGCAACAAGTACCTGGGGATTAATACAAACTACAACACCAACTAATATTGAGTGAGGCAAGGGAAAACAGAAGCACTAAACAAACAAAAAAATAAACAAAAGAAGAATAAGCAAAACAATCTCACAAAAAAGCATAAAAATTCGATATATTCTACATTCAAGTGAACAACAACAAAAGGACAGAGAGAAAAACAATTTTTGGATAGTTAAGACAGCGAAGAGAGAGGTGTGTATGGACTTGGAGCAGGGGATTGGAGGTTAGATATATAAGTAGGGTGAAATTTTAACGGGGGTAAACAGAAAGAATAGGGAAAATCTAAAGCAGGAAAGGGGTAAGATAAACAGGACACCAAAAAGGGAAAAGTGAGGAAGAGAGTGATGGCACAAAGGTAGAGTTGAGATAGAGTAAAATGATGCTAAAGGAAAGATAAAAATAGAATGTAGAACATTAATCCCAAAACAAAATGAAGAGAAAATAAAATGACACTTAAAAAAAAAGATAAAATAGCAGTAGTAATAATACAGATTGAAAATAAAAATGTAATAATTAAAAAGGTAAAATCAAGTGAGGAAAAAAGAAAAAAAAATAGTTTCTTGAGTAAAAGATGCAAAAAATGAAAATAAATAAAAAATAAAAATAAAATGTGGAGTAGTGAAGATCATTCACTTCCTCTGTTGTTCTGTTTGGCACGCCTGTTTCTCAGTCCGGACAGTATTGCAGTTCCCTGTGTTCCACTGCTCTTCAGTGATGTAAGCCAGTCCTGATTTTAAGCAGGCGGTGTGTCTTATGGTGTGTCTTAATTCGTATTCCTTTATTTTTGATTACACAAGAGTCAATTTGTGATTCAGCCCCTGGGTGGCAGTGTTTCTGGATTGACTTCTGGGTTTATCTATGGCCTCTCTAGGGAGTGTTAGAGCCTTCTTTCTCTGTGGCACTCACTACCGGTTTGTGGGAGTGGGCTGCCTCAGAGCTGGCTCTCCGATGGTCACTCCCCGCTCCGATCCCCAGGTTCCAGAAAAACACTTTCCCCTGAAGTCTCCTAGGGTGTCCCCAACTGGGTGAACCTATGAATTGGGCTTAGTAATCAGAAGCAAGAATTTCAAGAGGAAAAAGCCCAAGTGTGCGCACTCCGTGGCTGCGCGTAAGTCTAGCACACCCCTGAAATTCTTAGGGTTCCCTGCACGTCAGATCAAAATGGGTTGCTTTTTAGAGAGCCCTTCTGTTAGCAGCTCTGAGGACCCCCTTCCACATTCACAGATCACGCCAGCCCCAACAGCCACGGATTTTTCTAGGCACAGACTTCCCTCGTCCTCCAGCTCCCGCAAAACGCGCGTTCCTCTCTCGCGCTGGGACCAGAGACCTCACCTTATCCTAGGCGAAATCTGACCTTTCCGTGGTGGAGTGTAGAGCTCCTCTGAACCCTCTGAACCCGTGTGTTTGCACCAATTGGGGAGCGTTGTTCTGGGGCTCGCAGCTGTTCTGTGGGTGCCGCAGTTGTGGATTCTCAGGCTTCTGATAAGCTCCACTTTCCCTCAATTACATTTGACATCCAATGTTATGTTAATTTCAGGTGTATAGCACAGTGGTTAAACATTTATGCAGCTTACAAAGTAATCCCCCCAATAAGTCTTATACCCATCTGACAGCATACGTAGTTATTACAATATTATTGACTATATTCCCTATGTTGTACTTTATATCCCCATGACTATTTTGTAACTGTTAATTTGTATTTCTTAACCCCTTCATTATTTCACCCAGCCTCCCAAACCCCCTCCCATCTGGCAACCATCAGTTTGTTTTCCATATCTATGAGTCTGTTTCTATTTTGTTTGTTAGTTTTTGTTTTTTTGTTTTTGTTTTTTTAGATTCTGCATGTAAGTGAAATCATATAGTATTTGTCTTTATCTGTCTGACTTATTTTGCTTAGTATAATATCCTCTAGGTCCATCCATGTTATTGCAAATGTTAAGATTTCATTATTTTTTGTAACCAAGTTATGTTCCATTATATATAGGAACATAACTTAGGTTGCTTCCATATCTTGGATATTGTAAATAATAAACATAAGGATGTATATATATTTTTTGAATTGGGTTTAGGAGTTCTTTGGATAAACTGTGTTGTTTTGAGCCCTTCTTTTCTCATAAAAATTGAATTTTTGAAGGTAAGAACAAGAAACTATCCTATATAATAAAAGGCTAATATGCAAATTTCCCCCTTGGGGGTTCAACCAACTGGGAGTTCAACTGCTCGCTATGACATGTGCTGACCACCAGGGGGCAGCACGGAATGAAGGAAGGCCCCGGCTGGCAGCCAGAAAGTCCCAATTGGCCCTGATCACCGGCCAGGCCTAGGGACCCTACCCATGCACGAATTTTATGCACCACTCCTCTAGTAAAAATATAAAATAGTGGTTCTCTACAAAAGGCAACCCCCCCCCCCCACACACACACACACACACATCACCACCACCACTACCACTACCACACAGGGCATTTGCCAGTGTCTGGAGAAATTTTTGGTTGACACAACTGGGGACAGGAATGGTATCAGTATCAAGTATGAAGGGGTGGGGATACTGGTCAACACCCTACACTATTAAAAACAAACAAGCAGACATCTTCCTACAATAAAGAATTATCTTTGTCAAAGCTGATAAAGCCTGGTCTAGAGATTGAGCTCTTGGCTTAAACTGTGTAAGTATATAAGTGGTGTGTGTGTGTGTGCATGGGTGCATGTGAGTATAAATGTATTTTGAGAATAGTGAATCATGGAAACTTCCCAGTTGAATATGAAGGAATAAGTAGGGGGTAAGTGAATCAAGTGAGAAGACATAAGAAAAAAGTATTCCTTGTGAACAGCATGTTACAAGATAAGATAGACTAGCATGTTGTGCTTGAGGAACTATATAGTTTAATAGATTTTTATAAGAGTGGGTGGGATATTGGGATGAAGATTGACACTGACGAGACATTAGCTTGGGTCAGATTATGAAAGCTCTTGTATCCAGTGCCTGAGAACATGGCAGGGGATACAAAGTCCAGGTAGACTATGTGAGGGGTTGTAAGCAGGACAGTGACATGATGAGAAGTGACTTTAAAATTTTTTTTTCTGTAACTAAAGGGCGGAGACTGTATTGGAGGAGAGCAAGATCAGAATCAAGGAAAAAGGAAAAGAGGCTATTGAAGTAAATTGGGTTAAAGAAGATAAGAGAGGTGGTAAAGAAGAAAGAAATTGAGACTTTTGCACATATTAAAATTTTAGGATTAATATGAATTCATTTCCTTTAGGTATGGTGAATGTTGAAATAAAGGTAGAGTTCAGAACAACTCAGATTTTGTACTAGGAAAACTACTTAGTCATTATAGTGGGTAAGACACAAAATGCAAAAAAAGAATAAAATATTCAACAATATGATTGATCTGCTTCTAGTTTTGTTGATGTGGAGGTTCAGCTGAAATTATTCAGTTTACAGTAATTCTAAAAGGTCTAGAATTTATCAGAGAGGTCAGGGGTGGAAATATGATTTTTGAAATGGTAATTAAGAGTGGGTAAGATGCCGAAACCGGTTTGGCTCAGTGGATAGAGCGTCGGCCTGCGGACTGAAGGGTCCCGGGTTCGATTACGGTCAAGGGCATGTACCTTGGTTGCGGGCACATCCCCAGTAGGGGGTGTGCAGGAGGCAGCTGATCAATGTTTCTCTCTCATCGATGTTTCTAACTCTCTATCCCTCTCCCTTCCTCTCTGTAAAAAAGCAATAAATATATTTAAAAAAAAAAAAAAGAGTGGGTAAGATCACAAAATTTACAGAGACAAGTTGAGAAATACATTTTGTTGATCACCAACACTTATAGCACTGGCAAAGAAAGAGGAGGAACCCACAAGAGATTTTCTGAAGGAGAGATCAAGGGGTAAGATGAAAACCAGAGAAGAATGTGGACACAGAACTCAAAGGAGGAGAATTACAAAGAGATGATCACTGGTCAATATTATCAAATGCTTCAGAGAAGTTAAATTAATAGAACTGTCAAATATGTAGCACCTAGAAATTCTGGAAGAACAATTCCTTTGGTGGTAGGGTCAAAATGGAAGGTGAGAAATCGTCTTAGATGTGCTAACACTGCTCTGCAGGAAAGGTAGAGGGTAATGGTTCCCCTGAAGAATGTGGGCCTCAACCAAAGGCGATGAAAATTGAATAGAAACAATTGCAAATCTTTCCCAAATATATTAGTTTATTAAATAAGAAAACAATGTTCAGACAAAATGTGACCTCCTGTCAAGATCTAAGAGGAAAATATCTCATTTACTTAACTTACTTTTTAATTTACATTTTTAAATTGTGTATAAAAGTTGGCCTTTGGATTGTATTTCTTCTTGGACTTTTTCAGAGGAATGTGCTTGGAAATAGATACTACTGATTTAAATGCTATATTCCTTGTTCCTCTCAGAGATATCCCATTATTTTTAGTCCACTACACACTGGAAAGGGAGTGAAAAGGTGTAATGTCAATTTATATCTTTTCATACAGCTTTTTAAAAAAATTTACAAAGACTGGTTCACTAATGCCTAATTGCAATATCTCACATTAGAATCCAAAAGTTCAACTGTATGTTTTTTTTAAAGATATATTTTTATTGATTTCAGAGAGGAAGGAAGAAGGAGAGAGATAGAAACATCAATGATGAGTTTGATCAGCTGCCTCCTGCATGCCCCACCCCTCCCAACTGGGGACTGAGCCTGCAACCCAGGCATGTGTCCCTGACCGGAATCCAACCCGTGACTATCCAGTCCACAGGTCAACGCTCCATCCACGAAGCCAAGCTGGCCAAGGCTCAACTGTATGTTTTGTTTTGTTTTTTTCTTTCAACCTCATAAGAGTAAGTACAAGCATGAAGAAAATGCCAGGGGCCAGTTTATCATCAATATGGATTCAGCGCAAAATCATCTACTGGTTTGATAAAACAAAAGCAGGAAAATGCAGTCTTCTTTCAATTAGCCATGTGCAGATTGCTTGTTTTGAGGATTATTGTCACAAATGTTCATTTGCACCAGCCAACATCTGTGTGCTCCTGTCTTCCTTCATTGTTGGAATATGCTGCTGGGGAAAAAAAAATCATTACAATATTAGTATAAGAAATTTAATTAGCAAGATCAATCAGTTCAGCATATATATTCTAAAGAAAGTTGTGAGTATATTTTGCATTATTGGTAAAATGTTCTTTTTCTGTGTGTGTGTCCTATATATTTAATATATATGATGCCAGCAACTTTTACCAGGAAATATAACTACTGGGAAAGATCCTGGGCTTGGAATTAGGCCATTATTTGATTTGTCTGGATTGTGTGACTGGGGAATGTGACTTAACCTATCTGCATCTCATTATTTCCAGTTGCAAAATTGAGACCATGTATAAATTTTGGGGGGTAGGGGGTTTATGAACCAAAAACAAGATGAGTGCTTATTATAGTGCCTAGAACTTAATAGGGTAACAATAAGTTAAATTTCATCTGCCATGCTCTTTCCTAATCTAACAGTATATCCACTTTCTCCACAAAGAGGCTAGAAACACAGCTTCAAAAATCTAGTGAGTTATGCGCCAGAACCACAGGAGTTTGTTTTTCTGTTGTGTTTTTTTTTTTTTAAAATTCTGCCTATTCTGTATGTTGAGCCTTTTCTTTATCCCTTGGTGTTTAATTCCTGTTCTGTTGCCTGGTTCCTGCTTTCTCCCTCACTACCTAGTTTCATGAAATCGATGCTTCAGTTTTAATATCAGTTTGGTTTAACTTCTGCTTTATTCCTAGTTGTCATTATTCAGGTTGGCTTTAGTTCATGCTGTGTCCCTCATACCAGCCTTATCACTGCCATGTTTGGGTCCAAGAACCCAAGCTTTAGGCTAGTGCCATATCTCATTTTTCCAGGAGAGGAGTTTGAGTAAGTGTGTTCTTTCTTTTGTTCCAGGTTCAATATGAAAAAGACATTTTTTTTTGACATTTGAAACATTTTTATTTTCAATTACAATTGACATATAATATTATATTAGCTTGAGGTGTACAATCCAGTGATTAGATATTATATAACTTACTGTGATCGTCCCAATAAATTTTATACCCATCTGAAATCATACTAGTACATAGTTATTAGAATACTAGAGGCCCAGTGCACAAATTTGTGCACCAGAGGGGTTCCTCAACCTGGCCTGCGGGATAAGGCTGAAACCAGCTCTCCAACACTCCCTGAGGGGTCCTGGATTGAAAGAGGGCACATGCCAGGCTGAGGGACACCACTGGTGCACAATCAGGGCCAGGGAGGGACGTGGGAGGTTGGCCAGCTGGGGAGGGACCATGGGAGAGCTCCAGGGCGTGTGTGGCCCATCTTGCTCAGACCCAACTAGCCGGACCTCAACAGCATGCTAACCTACCAGTTGGAGCGTCTGCCCCCTGGTGGTCAGTGTACATCATAGTGAGTGGTTGAGCGGCCTTAGCATATCATTAGCACATTATGCTTTGATTGGTTGAGAGGCCGACAGGTTGACCGGACACTTAGCATATTAGGCTTTTATTATATAGGATTATTGACTATAGTCCCTATGCTGTACTTTACATTCCATGACTGTTCTGTACTTTTATATCTCATTACTTTATTTACCCATCCCCCAACCCTCCTCCCATCTGGCAACTGTGAAAATGTTCTCTGTATCTATGCATCTGTTTCTGTTCTGCTTCTTCACTTATTTTGTTTTTTCATATTCAATTGATATATATGTATATATTTTATTGTTCATATTTTTTATCTTTTTATTTCTTCTTCTTAAAGAAGACCCTTTAATATTTCATGTAATACTGGTTTGATGGTGATGAGCTCCTTTAGCTTTTTCTTGTATGGGAAGCTTGTTATATGGTCTTTGATTCTAAATGATAGCTTTGCTGGGTAGAGTAATCTTGGTTATAGGTCCTTGCTTTCCATCACTTGGAATATTTCTTGCCATTCCCTTCTGACTTGCAATGTTTCTGTTGAGAAATCAGCTGACAGCCTCAGTTAGGAGCTCTCTTGTAGATAACCAATTGTCTTTCTTTTGCTGCTCTTAAAATTCTCTTTGTCTTTAATCTTTTGCATTTTAATTATGATGTATCTTGGTGTGGGCCTTTTTGGGTTTATTTTGTTTAGTACTCTCTGCACTTCCTGGACTTGTATGTCTCTTTCCTTCACCAGGTAATAGAAGTTTTCTGTCATTTTTTGAAATAGATTTTCAATTTCTTGTTTTCTCTCTTCTCCTTCCAGCACCTCCATGATGCAAATATTGGCATGCTTGCATTGTCTCAGAGGCTCCTTGTATTATCTTTATTTTTAATTTTTTTTTCTTTTGCTGTTCTGATTGAGTGCTTTCTGCTTCTTTATTCTACAAATCCCTGATTTGATTCTCTGCTTCATCTACTCTACTGTTTATTCCCTATAATGTATTTTTCATTTCATTTGATATATTCTTCATTTCTGATTGGTTGTTTTTCATGTTTTCTAGTCCTCTTTTTATGTTTCCTCTCTTTGTTGAAGTTCTCAATGAGATCATTGAGCATCCTTATAACCAGTTATTTGAACTCTGCATCTAATAGGTTGCTTATCTCCATTTTGTTTAGATCTTTTTTCTGGAGTTTTGTTCTGCTCTTTCATTTGTGACATATTTCTTTGTCATTTTGGCAGCCTCCCTGTGTTGGTTTTTATGTATTAGGTAGAGCTGCTGTCTCCCATACTTAGTAGAGTGGCCTAATGTAGTAAGTGTTCTGTAGGGTCCAGTTTCACCGTCTCCCTGATAACCTAAACTGGGCATTCCAGGTAAGACCCTTTGTAGGCTGTTTGCATCCTCCTTTTGTAGTTGAGCCTTAATGCTATTGGCACACAAGTGGGAGGGATTTACCACCATGTCGATTAACTATAAGGACTGGCTGATCACCAGTCAGCTGTGCAGGGGCCCCCTCCATGGAGCAGGAGTTAATTCAGTAGCGTTCTAGGGACCCCTGAGTTCCTCCCTTTAGTGTGTCACTTGTGAAGGTATTTGGGTGGTATTTTAATATTGTCTATTGAGTGGATTGGCTCTGGGGCCTCCAGGGAAGTGCAGACCAAGATCAGCCAGTGCCTGTGTTCTATCTGCAGCTACCTGGCATGAGTTACAGAGCAATCTGCAGATAGCTGCTACCTGTGCTGGGCTTGGAGGTGCCCAGGCAAGGCCAAGCTGTTAATCAAAGGGCTGCTCCTAGTACTGGGCCTGGGGCAAGAGGTATAGGGCATGCTGAAGCCAGTTGCTATTTGTTTGAGAGATTTTAGGAAAATCTGAAGCATGAGATAAGGCAAGTCACTTGTTTGGAAAAGCATTGGGTGGGCCTGCAAGTTGGGTGGGGTGGAGTCTCAAGTAGAACAGTGTGAGCCAGGTTGATGGAGACTCAAATATGGTGCCCATCTATTGGCATTTTGGGGTGGTCTCAGAAAAAGAACAATGACCTCTGCCAGCACTTTAGTCTTACAGAAAGCTATCCCCACAGCTCTCAACCTGATACCAGACAATTCTGTTCCTCCCCATATATCCCTGATGCCTTTCAAACTACTACCCCAGGGCTGGAGCTCAGAGGGAGTGTGTAAGAGTAAGTCTGTGCTTGGGCCTTTTTAGAGGAACTGCCCGGGACTCCAGCAGCCTCAGTCTCCCTCAGCCTCAATGTCTGCTTATTTTACAACCAGAAGTTATGGGGACGTTTTTTCCTGGCACTGGGATGGTTGGCCTGGTGTGGGGTTGGGGCCCCTTGTTCCTTAAGGGAGACCTCCCTAGCTGAGATACCCCTCCTGATTTTTATCTGCCACACGTGGGTGTGGGACCAGCCTGTTTTGCTCCCTTGCCTCTCCTACCATTCAGGTAGATTTCAGGTGGTTCTGAATGATGGTTGTTTTGTAGTTTGGTTGTAATTTTGATGTCTCAGTGAGATGTTTTAATGCAACTTTCACCTGTAAGAAGGGAGTCTCATTGTATTGACTTGTTTAGTATGTGAGTTTTTAGAAATATTGTACCTACTTGTTGTGCAACTCTTAGATCACCACCTCCATTGCCATTAATTGTGCTTCTGTATTATTCATAATATAATGAGGGGTGCTGATTAATAGGAGAAACTTTGAGGAGGACATATTCATTTTGCCTTCTCAATAAATATTTATTGTGCAATTTATATTATGCCAAGGGCACTGGATAGTAGTTTATTGGTTCTTAACTCCACAGTTGCTCATCTATTCTCTTCTCTGTATTACTAAACCAGAATACTACAGATGGCATTTACCAGATTTCCTCACCAGCCAAGGTTTTCTTAAGCTTTGCCAATGAATGCACTGACCAGTAAGTAAATGGCAGTCAGGATAGAGATGACATTTTGCTTCTGACTCCAGCAGGAACATACTCCATCATATTTGAAGAATTAAAGAAGTTCAGTGTCACTCAAGCAGAGTATGAGTGAGGAGGAAGAGGTACAAAAAGAGGTCAGGCAGTTAAGCAGAAACCAAATCATGTATGCATCTCAATGGGGGTGTGGATAATAGCTTTCTTATCATTCCAAGTGTGATAGGAAGCCATTAGAAGGTTTGGAACACAGGACTATGGTGGTTTTTGTTTGTTTGTTTTGCATTAAGAGAGCAATAGCTGCTTTGTTTAAAAAAAATAATCTGTGTGGGCCCGGCTGGTGTGGCTCAGTGGTTGAGCATTGACCCCATGAATCAGGAGGTCACTGTTCCATTCCTGGTCAGGGCACATGCCCAGGCTGAGGGCTCGATCCTCAGTAGGGGATGTGCAGGAGGCAGCCGATCAATGATTCTCTCTCATCACTGATGTTTCTCTCTCTCTCTCCCTCTCCCGTTCTCTCTGAAATAAATAAAAATATATATTTAAAAATGAGCCTTTCCCACTCTCTCATTTTGCTGAATGTCATGCATTCTCTGTTATTATTTGTAGACACCACCCACGTTCTTGGCTCAGGCCTTTCCATGTCCTATTCTCTGTCTAAAAATTTTCCCCAATATATCTACATGGCTTAGTGAGATCTTCCCTGACCACTTTTTCTAAATATTAACAGCCACCTGCCCTCCTGTACTTTCACTCTCTAGTCTTTTATCCTATATCATTTCTGTTGATATAACCCTTGATAAATTATCTTTATTTATGTATTATCTTCTCCCCCATGTGAATTCCATTAAGTCAGAAATTAAACTTTGTTACTCCTACCTCCCTCGTGCCTACCACAATTTTTGGTAGCTTTGAGGTAGATGCTAATATTACTCATTTATTGATTAGGCTCAGAAACGTTAAAGGCTGTGTTCAGTTTGTAAATGGTGAAGCTAGAACGTAAGTCCAGAAAGTTTGAGTCCAAAGCCCAGGCTTACTTTAAGTATATTGAATATTTCGACACTTCCAACCTTCTATTTAGCTCTCTGAATCTGCACATTGCATTTTTAATAATTTGTGTTACCCTTCATATCTCTCTATGACATTTATTTTGGCCTGATTTTATTTATACAAAAGCATTCACGGTGGCATAAAATGGTCTCCTGTCCCCAGAGGACATTCCTATCATCCCTGAGCATTATTTCACTATCTGCAGGGAAAGCTTTGCTATCAACACCAGTAATTAAGAATTGGAAAATATCCAATGGATAACAGGGCAGATGCCTTTATCAATCTGGTTTCATAAAAATGTGGAGTAATTAGATGATTGGAAACAACTGTGATGCATTGTTGCCAGAGAATCAAATTTCTCCTTTGCTAATGGGCATGGGGTGGAGGTGCTTGGGGTACTGCTGAAATAAAAATTTTCAGAAGCTTCCCCTGGGAGACTGAGACATGGTAAAAGGCTTTATTTGTGTGGAGTTACATTCCTCAGGTTCTAAAGGCCCCTCCCTGCTCCTTAAACCAGTCCTGAAAGAGGTTCAGGTGGGGTTCCAGCGGAGCCCAAAGCAAGACTAGTGTCCAGAGCTTCTGTTCCATGTTGTGGCTGGGTCCAGATCAGCATCCATTAGTCCATCGTGTGGAGCCCACAGGGCCGTGAGCCACGTGGGTGCAGGGGAGCTATCCCCCTGCAACAGGAGTCACAGGAGGGCAGGCAAGATGGCAAGAGAAGAGAGCCCAGAGCTTGAGAGAGTTTGGCTCCTGTGTTTAGAGGTTTAATATTCAGGTTTCATGGGCTTGCAGTGGCCACACCCATCCTAGCCACTAATTTGTTCCCACGTGTGACTGGTGACGTGGCACCTTCTCACGTCTCTCAGACCTTACTGGGCATGTGTCTAAACTGACTTTGTCTAATCCCTTCCTTCATCAATCTGTGGGGAATAGGCTTGGAGAGAGTTAAATTAGCAAAGCATATAAATGGCATGACTATATTATCTAGTCCTCCCTTTTACTCCTTTCCTGTTATAACCAGGTTATTATAATGGCATCAGTAGCATTTGAGACTTCAAGAGAAATAAATAGAATTAAATGAATAAAAACTAGGAAAACTATAAACCTACTTCACACTCTATTTAGGAAGATTCTAAGAGAACAAAAAGGCTCACGTGAAGGACTGGAAATAGACACAATTATTTCTTTAACTTTAGCTGTAGATTTTTTAAACTGTATTTATCTTGGAAGGCAAGCATTTATCAGATACTTTGCCATTTAATAGTTTTTGTGTGCATCAGCTTTTTTAGAGAGTTGGAAGGTTGAGAAAATGCCAATATAATGTACTTTGATAAAAAAGTAAACACCATCTTTTCACATATGTGCACAAATAGCGAAGTAAGCATATCCAAGTCACTATATTTCCAAGAATCAATATTGATCCAGAGAAATATCACTTAAATTTTATGTCCCAGTTTATGCAACTAAAACTAAGCTGTATTTGAATTGCACATTTAGAAAATTCTCAGTCACTTTTTCTGTGGCAATAGAATAAACTAAAAGTTTATTTCATTGGATTTTATATAAATGTCATGAGTTGATAACAAGATCAGTACAGTGTGAATCAACATGAATAAAAAATTTTTATAACTCTCACTGCCAACTGTCCCTGCTGTCCTGCACTTTAACAAATAATATTTTCAAGATGCCTTCCACTTTTTAAAAGTAAACCATCACTATCATTTTAATGTATGCTTTCAGCTATAACAAGCCTTTGAAAAATTGCTTGGATAGCCAAAAGGAAATAGAAGGGAACATATCTTTTGTAATATATTTATCATATTCTTTCCATTAGCAATTTGTATGCCTTAGATTATAAAGCAAAGGGGAAAAATCAGTCATAAAATAAATTCAGTACACAGAATAGTGGAAAAATATTTCAAATAGATTTGTCAGAAATGCATTCAAAATATACTATTGCCATTAAAATCGAGACAAAATTATTTTTAAAGTGATATTTATTTCCACTAGTTGTTGTATTTTTAATTTATTCATTTGTAAATCTGGAGCTATCACTGAAAAAAAATTCCATCTATTTATTTACAAAAGAATTTCTGATGATGAGAGGTTGATGTTTACCTATGTGCATGCATATATAAAGATGCAGAGATTAGTTAGTCTTGACTACTGTGTTAAACCATTCACTGTGTTATGAAGCTGCAATATTATTTAAAGAATTATCTCCATTGTCACAATAAATCACTCAGTTGGGGTACTGTGGTCAGCCAGGGAATAGAATATATCTGAATACTGGTACTTTTAAAAATATTTACATATTTTTCATTGAAGTCTGCATCCATTAGAAGTTAACCAGAAAATACAGACTACCTGCTGTTTAAGAAGCATAAATTGCCTTGACATGCTATTCAATGACAAATTGGTAAGAAAAAAAAAAAAAGATAAAATAGGCCAGTTACAAAAAGAAGATTAAATGAGTACATAACATAAAGGAAATTTAAATCATCTGTGTAAAATGAATGTGAATATTCTTTTTACTATAGTTTACAATTGGAGAATGCCTTTTTCATATTCAAATACAAATACTAGGCCAATCTAGAAAATTCTACAGGAGAAAAACTCTTTTACTTTTCCCAACATTATGATTAAAAAAAAAAAAAGATTTTTACAAAATTGTTAAGTGTTTCTTGGCTAAGCAATACAAGTATAATTTACTTCTGACAAAGTGCAAATCCAAACAGTATTACTTAAAAACATAAATTTCTTTTCAATTAATATTTTATAACTATTTTTAAGGTTATGTTAAAGAACAGCAGATTGAGTTAAAATTATATTTTTAATGAATTTAAATCCTTTTTTGTGAGTATTAATCAACTAAACAATATATTTCTTGCCCCCTAGAGAAACTCTTTTGGCTCTTACAGCGTAATTTAATCATAAATCAGTTTATATGCATTATAAAGTTTTCATAGCATTGTTTCCATTTGATCTATGAGCCACTGTAATTGGCTTCAAGCAAGAAAGCATGGTAAGACACATTCTGGGTAAGTCATAAAAACAGGATCTGCCTTTGTTACCTAGAGAGAGTATGCTGGGAGGATTTTCTCAAGACAAGGTAGCACTGGAAACATTAGTTCCTACATGAATCTATGAGCACAGCAGGTTAAGTCATCCCTTATAGATTGGAGGGACAAGAACACCCAGCAGTTCAGGAAGGAATAGCTGGTCAAGGCCATGGGATTTTATGTTAGAACATTCTGAGTGTAAGTTTTGGGTTCACTTCTCACAAAATGTGTGATGATCTTCTAGCCTCCCCACCTCAGTTTTTTCCCTCTGTAAAATGGGTTTAAATGGTACTCAAGTTGTAGAGGTGTTGACTGGATTATAAGTGATAATATGTGTTAAGCAACTCTCATCATGCCTGGCACAGGAAAAACATTGGCTGTATACTTGTGGTGTTTGTTATTATTATATCACTAGAGGCCCGGTGCACGAAATTCGTGCATGGGGGGGGGGGTATCCCTCAGCCCAGCCTGCACCCTCTCCAATCTGGGACCCCTCAAGGGATGTCCGACTGCCCGTTTACCGGGATTGGGCCTAAATGGGCAGTCGGACATCCCTATCACAATCCAGGACTGCTGGCTCCCAACTGCTCGCCTGCCTGCCTTCCTGATTGCCCCTAACTGCTTCTGCCTGCCAGCCTGATCACCCCCTAACCACTCCCCTGCCAGCTTGATTGATGCCTAACTGCTCCCCTGCCAGCCTGTTTGCCCCTAACTGCCCTCCCCTGCAAGCCTGGTCCCTCCCAACTGCCCTCCCCTGCAGGCCTGGGTCCCTCCCAACTGCCTTTCCCTGCAGGCCTGGTCGCCCCCAACTTCCCTCCTCTCCTGGGTTGGTCACCCCTAACTGCCCTCCCCTGCAGGCTTGATTGCCCCCAACTGCCCTCCCCTGCTGGCCTGATCGCCCACAACTGCCCTCCCTTGCAGGCCTGGTCCCTCCCAAGTGCCCTCACCTGCTGGCCATCTTGTGGCGGCCATCATGTGACCACATGGGGGCAGCCATCTTGTGAGTTGGAGTGATGCTCAATCTGCATATTACTCTTTTATTAGATAGGATAGAGGCCTGGTGCACAGGTGGGGGCCAGCTGGTTTGCCCTGAAGGGTGTCCCGGGAAAGGTTCGGGGTTCCCTTGGGGCATGGGGCGGCCTGGGCGAGGGGCCTGTGGTGGTTTGCAGGCCGGCCACACCCCCTGGTGACCCAAGTGGAGGCCCTGGTATCTGGGGTTTATTTATCTTCTACAATTGAAACTTTGTAGCCTGGAGCGGAGCCAAGCCTTCTGCTTGGTCCGTGGCGGCAGCCATTTTTTGGGGGATTTATGTATCTTCTATAATTGAGACTTTGTAGCCTTAAGCAGAGGCCTGGGCCGGCCAGGGTGTGCGGAAAGCTTGGCTTCCTCCATCGCTGGGGGCAACCCTAGCCTCCCGCCTGCTCTCTGTGGCCGTAGCCATCTTGGTTGGGTTTATTTGCATATTCACTCCTGATTGGCTGGTGGGTGTGGCTTGTGGCTGTAGCAGAGGTACAGTCAATTTGCATATTACTATTTTAATAGATAGGATCATCATCATCATCATCATCGTTGAATAAAAAAGAGGCCAAGAAGTAAAGAATTTTTAGGGAATGAGATGTAGCAATGACCAAACAGGGCAGTTCAGAACACCAAGTGTGTGAGCTCTGTGCTCCAAGATGATTCTTTCTTGCAGACCTCAGATGTGGTGCCAGAGCAAAACAGTTCCTTAAAGGCACTGCTCCAGGCTAAGAATAAACCAGGAAGAACACAAATAGCCCCACACTGTCCTCCACACGATCTTGATAAAACTGATCGTTACATACAAACCTCTTTGAGTCATGTAATGACAATTCTGCGTCAGAAAAGCTGTATGATTTAGATATTGGCCAAAAGTATGACATCATCAAAACACTGCACTAAATGGAAGGCATGGGACAGAATAATGCAGAGATAGCAACAGTTAATTTAGTTTCTAGCTCTGTGGCAATCTAGCCTACATTCTTCTCCTTGCAGCTGTGCTAGAATATAAAGTAGCTCATCCAGTTTCTCTAAGAAGTAGAGCCATAAAGACCAACAGTTAGTATGCTCAGAAATGTAACAAGTACTCAGGTCATCCGAGTGGACTTGAAAGATTCCAAAGAAGTAGGGTATCAGCTGTGAGATAGGTAGTAGCAGGTTGACTACATTTTCTTTACTGGGGAGGCAGAATGGGGACACTACTGGGAAGCTGGGTAGAGAAAAGTGTTGTGAAGGAGCCCCTTAATAAAAGCTCCTGTCAACATGCTGGCTATTAAACGTTAGAGGCCAAAACAGCAGGGAGCACAGTGGTTTTGTTTAAATAGTGAATTAAATCATATCATTTTTCTGCTCAAAAGCTTTTAAAAGCTTCCCCTTTCACTTACAAATAAAATTCTACTTCGCACAATGGACCTGAATGGTCTTAAATAAACTGATCTGGTTCATCTTTCTGAGCTCATCTGTTATAGATGGTCTCCTTTTCAGTATTTGGGTCTCAGCTCGAATTCCACCGTTTTGAGACATTCTCTCCCTGACAATCACGCTTAATTTCTTTGATTGGCCAGTAATCATGCCCTACTGGTTGTTACATATTTTGAATATCACACTATATTACACATTTCAAAAAATTACTTCAAGGACCACTCAAGTAACAGGGTTGTTGAATGGATTACATAATCTCTAAATATATACCATGTCTTTGCTTGAAATGTATTTGAATATTTGTATAAAGTTGCATTTGATATTAAGTCACTTCAAACAATTGACCAGCTGTGTATTTATGAACTGATGTAGGAAACTCATGCTTTTCAAAATGGAAACAAAGGGATACTTTACATAAACACCAAAGGTTAGCAAACTTCTGAGTTGTTTTGGGGCACAACGCTTTTGATGTCCATAATCAAATAACCATTTCAAATTATGTAACATGTCTGTCTATCAAGCAAAGAAGGCAGTGTTTAGCCTCCCACCATTAACCATCAAAAACTAGGGGGGAAAAGACATTTGAAACAACTATTTTAAGTCACTAGACCACAAACCAAGAAAGCTGGTGATCCTTGAGAGAACAGAAACAAATGAAGGCAGTTCCTGTTATACCCCTGGCTTTCTGCCTAGGGGTGATTTCCAGACAACAAAATACGAAAGTCAGATCCAAACAGAGTTGCAGGTGAGGAGTCAGAGATGAAAAGATCCAGGAGACTGAGGCAGCTAAATTCTCCAGGGCCAAGAACTCCAGAGAAGGAGCCATATGCATAAAGAGCTCTAGAAATCTGTGTTGGGGCTCCCTTAGGTCTTGGCTAGGGATCCATCTGTGCACACATATGGGGGAACGGAACGTCTGTGGTCAGGGAAAGAATACTAGGGACAACTTCCTGAGTTCACCAACGTTTACGAGAAATCTTAGTTCCAAACTATCAGAGTGGTTTAACCTCATTGGAAACATGTGGCATTCAATAAAGACCACTGCAAAAGGGTCGTGTCTTAGTAACAGGGATAAAGTAGCCATAGTATCAAGGCTGCAGGGATAAAGTAGCCATAGTATCAAGGCTGCTAAAGAACAACCCTGAGACAGTTTAAAAACAAGCCTCAAAAGGATGAGCTCAACCACCAAATAAATGGATACTTTGTATAAAGGAAAAGTATACCAGACCAGGATGGCTAGACAGGCTAAGAAGATCCAAAACGGTTCCAGTAAGGGGCAGAAACCGAACTAATTCCACTGAAACAGAAGGCGGGAGAGTTCTAAGCACGGAGGTGAACAAGTGGAAAAGCAGGAGAGTGTACTAGTAGGGAGGCTGGCCCACGTGATGGGCTCCTGTGAGCTTGTTAATTGGCACTTACTGAGGTAAGACTCCGGCCCTCCACAGAGACCCAGGGCTAGGGGATAGTTTTCAGTTCCTTAAGAAAGACCTTCCTGGATTACAGAAATTTACACTTTAAAGGGGCAGAGGAAGAATTTGCAATTGTAACTTTTTCTTTTAAAGTAATGTTCTAAAAAAACCCCAAAAGAACAAAAGAGGTCAGGGGCCAATAGTCAAGCAAGAACCTGTCTAAATTTAGAAAAGCTAATGGAAAATTAAGGCAGTCTCTGACAGTTGTCAAAACAAATTACCTATTCTGTGAAGGAAGCCTGGCCTGTTACTCTGCAGATTTCACAAGCTTGACTAATTCTCTGGCTTATGTGTCGTTTCAAAGCACTGTGGTAGATGTTATTTTATCTGCTATGTACCTTTGCCTTTGAAAATTTGTCAGAAGGGTGGGCATGTGACCTGGGCTGGACATTGAGAGCACCTCATCCCTCTGGACATAACAATTGGTGATGAGAAAAGCAGAGACCAATCAGTCTCTGCTTTGGGATCTTTTGCTAAGGAAAGGCTGAATGGAGGGAGAGGGAGAGGGAGGGGTAGGGGTAGGGGGAGGGGGAGGGGGAGGGATGTAAGAGCAACATCATATCATAGTTCGTTTCCAGCTGTATAAGGTTCTCCTCTGGAATTTATGATTTAAAGAACAGATTATTTCATTATCTCTTTAGCTTAAACTAGTTTGAGTTAGATTTCTGTTATTTTTTAACCAAGATGGTTCTGATTACTAAGTTCTTTTCAGGTTTAAGATCTGCACTAATGAGACTTTATGAATCTTCTTCTCTGGTTTTCCTCCTCCTTTCTGAACTCATCAGTCCTATTCCAATCATTTTACCCACTCCCTGTGGAGAGCAGAATCAGTATAACTAACTCCAATTTGAATTTGAACCTTACATCTGAACACAAATAAGTCTGGGCCAACAGCTGAGTCCTGGGCCTCCAGCAAAAGGGAGGCAATCCACAGGTGTAAGTGATAATGGTGACCAAGCATCTCCGCAGATGGTGCCAAATATTTTTATTTGTACTTGGAGGGCTAATCCCAGAGATCACAGCTCATCTAACCAGTGCAGGTGAAGGGAGACGCCTCCACAAGAAGGATAAGAGTGAACTAAGCATGACGACACTTGCTATTCGTCCTCCTCAAATGAGCCTTGCTGACAGCTCGTGTGTCTGGCGTGGTGGCTATTGATTATTCCGGGGGCCTTGCTGTCGCCAGCTAGTTCAGCAGGCTTCCTTGCAAGGCATGGACCCCCCTGGATGCTGAGCCTTCTATGACTCTGAGTGACCAGTAACCACCGCTCTGTGAATAGCCTGGACTGGAGGGCATTTGACATCCTTGGACTTTCGGTTTGTTAACTCCCAATACAGTGCTTGTGTGTGTGTGTGTGTGTGTGTGTGTGTGTGTGTGTGTGTGTGTGTTCTGATGTGTTTGTAATTTGCCAGTAATTAAAGCTAAGTTGACAGCATAGTCACATGTGTTGGCTCTCTGTGGTTACTTGGTGTCAGGAACCTAGAGGGCCAACTGTCCATCTAAGGTCCCGGCCCCCATCAGGCACCCCTGATATTATTGGGGGTCAGGAAATCAAGTGACTTATAGGGAAGACTATACTCACAGCCAGAGTGCTCATGACACTCCCGCTTCCCCTTCCATATGTATCAATTAGGGCAGTGGTCGGCAAACCGCAACTCGCGAGCCACATGCGGCTCTTTGGCCCCTTGAGTGTGGCTCTTCCACAAAATACCACGGCCTGGGTGAGTCTATTTTGAAGAAGTGGCATTAGAAGATGTTTAAGTTTAAAAAATTTGGCTCTCAAAAGAAATTTCAATCGTTGTACTGTTGATATTTGGCTCTGTTGACTAATGAGTTTGTCGACCACTGATTATTAGGGTAAAGCTAAGTCTTATAAAAATAAATCTCAAATTTCCAGTGACTTAATCCAGTAAAATAAACTTTCTAACATAAGCTAAAGTCTGGTAAAGGTGATCTGGGTCGGTGGGTGGCTGCGAGGCCATGACTATCTGGTTCAGAATTTTCTGTATCCAGCCAGTGGAAGGAAAATGAAAAAGATGTATGATGGTAAAGTTTTAATTAGCCAACCAGTAAGTGATATATCTCCATCCACTCACATTCATCTAACCAGGCCTTACTGGCATGACATGCAAAGTCGTCTTGTAGACATAGTGCTACTGCCTGCCCAGAGAAAAGGGAAAAGAGAGTTGGGTGAACAGATAGCAGCCTCTCCCATACCAGGGAACTGATTCTGTACTAAAGAAAAAGGGTCAGTGTACATATGCCCTAAAAAAATGGCACTAGCTTATACTACAAGGATGTTCAAGAACCGCCCCCCCCCCCCCCCAAAAAAAAAAAAGCAGCTATTTTTAGTCAATGACTTGCACTTCTTTCTGAACATTCAGCCTCTGGAGCATAGAAAAAAAATGGCAAATTTGTTTTAAAGCTTAGTCTGATCTACTAATTTAAACCCTTGTGGTAGAATTAAGTCTTTCTTGGGCAACATTTTTCAGATTATTAAACACTGAGACTCCCCTTTTCCCTACTTTTCCCTTTCAGGTGAGGTGAGGTCTAGTGTGTGGATGGAGGTTTATGGGGCTTAGGGATCTTGAGTTAGAAGAGGAGTCTCTAGACCTTTTTTTTTTTTTTTAAATCAAACCTGGTATTCACTAACTGTTGAAGCAAACTCATGTGCAACTGGGTAATCAGAACCCTGATATCTTCTGATGCTTAAGTCTGTAGCTGGTGAACTCATTATTATTATGACAACTCTGATAATGTCCTCTGTGGCACCCACATACATGGACTTCCACCGATTGGAGAATCTTAAGCATTTTGCCAGATTCTCTATTTGACCTACAAGCCTGTAGGTCCTCCCATAGACTCCAGCAGAGGGAGGAAGGACTTTGCTTATTCATAGTCCACATCTTTGCAGGCCCTTTGGCTCTCAACTTATCCATGTGACATGGGAATCAAGGGTGGCTTGGGAAGGTTTCACCTTAGGATCCTCTGTGCCACCTGTTACCTTGATCTATGAACACCTCATCTGGTTACAGGCATTTGTTGAAATGGTTTCCTCCTTAAATCTTACCCAAACAGTGGGGACACTCTGCCTTCTTTCTTGGTGATACCTGGAGACAGGACATACTCATGCTTGTCTTCCTCCTACATCCCACTTTACTTGTTCTCTTTGAATGTCTCAGGTCAAGAAGAGGAACTCTTTTACTGCCTCGATATCTATCATTTCTATATCATAAAACTAACCTGGCTCTTAAAGGCAGCAGGAAGATCATTTCTATGCTAGAGGGGACTCTATATTCTACATCTTCCTGTCCTCTTTCAACTAGATACAGAGGGAACAAAGCAATCTTGCAAATCCTGTCTCAAGAACATAGGCTGGAGGAAACATTATCATTTCAAGGCATGGTATCGATAGTGGCAAAACTATCCTTTCAATAGCCGGAGTTACATTTCTGAAGCCAAACATTACATTGTTTCTTCACCAAGATTCCCTTTTATATCAAATGCCAGACTTTTTAGTTCTCCCCAAAGAACAGTTCAATTTCACGGCCCCAGGTAGATGGGATGCTTTGGGAAGACTATTAAAAGTCGGTGCTGGGAAAGTAAAAGAGACAGCTCATGAGTACTATTCAAAATAGTATTTTTATTATGCATGTCTTCATGTTTTTCTGAGTAGAACATTCATAAGATAAGGTATCTTCTGTAGTAAGGTGACCAACTATCTTGGTGTGCTTGGCTAAGGGTTTCCTCATAATGTGAGACTTTCCTGGGTAATCTGAGCCAGTTCACCCCACCCACAAATGTTGAGCAGCTCTGAGGACAATATTATTGTGTTAATATACTGACAAAGTGCCTTGTGGCTTTACTTGACTTAAAAAGCTTTTGTTCCTACAGAACATGGGAGAAGAGAGAAGAAGACATGATAAGGGGCTGGCAGAATCTTACCATAGTTAATTTGCTTCTTATCAGTAAAAGTTTCAATCACCTTTCTTCTGGCCAATGCCAGGATGGTTCATTTCAGGGGACTTGTTAGAAACAACAACCCATCCTTTCATTCAGCCACTAAACTGCTTTATTTTGCTCACTAAACTGCTGGGTTAGGATCTTAAATTTGTTTTAAAACAATTTCCCTTTGCTCATTTAGTCAACACATATTTCCTAATATGATTCACTTGTAAAATAATAATTATTACAAAGAATTTATATATTTTAGTAATGTTTGCATTTTATACTTGCTCTAATAAGTTTGGTATTACTTTCATGATGATTGGTTTATTGCTGTAGTTGCCTGGACAATGAACGATAAATATAATGACAATCCAACAGTTTAAATTAAGCTATTTATATTCTCCTAAATATCACAATAGTGTATGTCTTTCCTTAAAGAATGACTAGAATGCTACTACCTAATAACTATTTGTAGATATGTAATCATTTTTAATACTTGGTCATATGCTTCTGTGCTTCCCTCTTCCTTTTTTTCTTTTTTTTTTTTCTTCTTTTACTTGGAATGAGCCTTGCTGGATATCATAACCAGTATCAAAATAATGAAGACACCATGAAAAAGTTTCAGGTTCCTGCACTGCACCAGAATCAGAATCTTTGAGGTGTAAGGCAGACTTAATAAGCCCCTTATTCACCTTAACATTTGAGAACCACTGAACTGCTATACAGATAACTAGGACCCACCATACATCTGGCAACAAGTCACCCTAACTGCAGTTACAGTGTCTGGGTGAGTGTTAGGCTAAAAATATAGTCTCTCCTATACAAAGTTTATTCTTCTATTATATGGAAATAAAACCTACTCTGTACAGTCAATGAGAGTTGCATAATGTGGACCACTATTTTCATGGGCTAAGAAATCAAGTGTGCAAAAAAGTGACTCTTTTCTCATAGCTGAACTTAATTTCTATCTCGAGCTCCTATTACATCCAGGATCAGACTCTGCAATCGATTCATTCTAGGGAAAAAGGCACTGGGCAATCATTTTGAGCTTAAAATCAAATATAGAATCGTTTCTCCCTACTCTCCTCATCCCTGGAGTTGATTCCAAGATTCAGAGTTTATGGAAAAATCTGCATTAGAGGTTAGGGAGAAAACTTCTCTTCTTGGTCTTGACCTGTCCTGTGCTGGTATCCAGGGAGACATACAATTGTTTGGCTTGTACTTCTAGTGGCATTTGTTTCAATGGCCTTTGCCACAGGGCACAGGCTACTGTTTGTGAATGCGTATTTCCATTAAGTTAAAGATTACCTCCATTTTTCCGAGCCCAAATTAAGAAATCAATATTTTAAATATAAAACAGAACACACTTTTATTTAGTAACTAGAGGCCTGCTGCATGGCCTGGCCTGTACCCTCTCACAATCCAGGACCCTTAGGGGGATGTTGGATAGCTGGTTTCGGCCCGATCCCCACAGGCCCGATCCAGATAGGAGGGAGCCCAACCTTGTGCATTGAGTGTCTGTCCCCTGGTGGTAAGTGCGTGTCATAGTGACCGGTCAACCGGTCATTTGGTTGTTCAGTCGCTTAGGCTTTTATATATAGATTACTGCAGGTAATGTTTACATACTAGTACTATGATATTATTCAGCATATCACTTTATTCAGCCTTGGTTGACACACATGAGCCACTCTGGCACTGCTCCATAATCCAAGTCTTAAGCCACTGCTCCAAGTTTGCCCATTTTGCTGGTTTTCCTCTTAAGGCCTTCTTTTTTTTAGCATCTTAAGGAGTTGTTCTTCCTGTTTTCTCCACTGTCTGATCATACACTCAGTGGGAGGAGGTCCAAGTTGTCTCTCTGCAACTCTTTTCCATGCTCTTTTGCATAGCTGATTACAATCAGTTTGAATTTTGCAGAGTAAAACAATTGCTTACCAGTATTTATCTTTTTTTTTTTAATATATTTTATTGATTTTTTACAGAGAGGAAGGGAAAGGGATAGAAAGTTAGAAACATCGATGAGAGAGAAACATTGATCAGCTGCCTCCTGCACACCCCCTACTGGGGATGTGCCCGCAACCAAGGTACATGCCCTTGACCAGAATCAAACCCGGGACCCTTCAGTCCACAGACCGAAGCTCTATCCACTGAACCAAACCGGTTAGGGCAGGTATTTATCTTTTTATTTTTTGACATCTTTATGGGTTCTGAACGGTCCAGTCCCTGTTGCATTTGTGCACTCTCTACCTCCTTCTCCAACTCCAATTACAGCATCACCTGACATCAGTAACGATAAGGCTTGTGATTGGAGGAAGCCTGTTTGTCAAGGTATAGGCAGATACGCACCCGTGTAGCTCCCTCCTTGGCTGACTTCCATGTACTAGTATAAGATGCCCCTCGATTTTCAGTCTAACGATTTTAGAAAAAAATAGGGTTTTATACATGTGAAACTATACTAATTAGTTTCATGTTATTCTTCTAGCTACAGGGGAGATTTAATTGTTTTCCTGAACCTCTCTGAGATGGAGGGAGACTAAGCCCTCATTATATATTCTCTGCGTCTGAAATCCCAGGCAGTCATCATGAGTCAACAGGCCCCTGCATTGTTGTGACCTGGGCACCTCTGCTGGCCTGTCAGAGCTCAGCTGCAAAGTGGGCCGCAAACTCCCTCTACTTCTGTTTCCCCACTTAAAAGGTGGCATGTCCTACCTCAGTTTCAGCACTTCCACACCAACAGCCAAGCAGCTAGCTTCTATTTTTCTTCCCTTCTAATTCTCTTTTTTCTTCCCAGCTCAGCCACGCGGAATTGGAGTGGTGAGTGGTGGGGAGAGTTCCAGAGAAACTTTAAAAGGTGGTTTTTGTTTGTTTGTTTTTACCAACTTTTACCTAGATTTGGAGTTTTCCAAAATGTAAAAGACAATGATTGATCATTAATTCTCTACATCTTCTGATGATAAACCCCACTTGGAGCAAGAGTGGTCTCATTTCTCATTCCCAAATTGAGGGAAGTCTTGGATAATATTATGTCCAGATGAAATGGGTATTGCACAGAGAAATTAAAATGTTTTAGCTCTGGCTGGTGTGGCTCAGTTGGCTGAGCATCGTCCCCTGCACCGAGAGGTCACTAGTTTGATTCCCTGTCAAGGCACATGCCCATATTGCAGGCTTAATCCTCAGTAGGAGGTGTACAGGAGGCAGCTGATCAATGTCTTGCTTTCATTGATGTTTCTCTCTCTCTCTCTCCCTCTCCCTTCCACTCTCTCTACAAAATACAAAACAAAACAAAACAAAAAATCTCAATAAAACATATTTTAAAAAATATTTTATTGCATCTTTTTGCACATGTAAAGTAGTTATCACAGAGCTAACTCCTAAGAACTACTTGGTAATATATAAAAGTTACAATCATATTTTTGGCTAAAATTCCTGAGTGTCTTTATGCATGAATCTCTATTTAAGATTCATTATACGTGAGATCTCATTTAAAACTCTCAACACCCCTGTGAGATAGAATTTATTATCTCCATTTTACTGATGAGGAAACAGCTCAGAGAAATTCAATAAATTGCTCAAGGACACATAGCCTGCAAGTAGCAAAGCTAAGTCTCAACTCCAAGTCTGTCTTAGAATCTAGCCTCTGTTCTTAACCATGTTACCACCCTGCTCCTCCCTTTCCTGTTTGCTTTTTCATTCTAGGGCTGACAGCACACCCAAACTTGTCCTAGGACAGAGAATGAGACAGATGTAAAAACGGGAATGAGAATGCTATGTTAGTGTGACAGAATGCAGTTTTTCTGAAAACATATTTAAACAAAAATTGAAGATAAGATAAAAGATATATGCAAATGCAAGGACATATTCCTGTAATTACTAGAAGTGCAAATGCTCTGAAAATTTCGTTTTATTTCCTTGGCATCCATAGTGCTTCTGGATTTTCACATGAGCTCTCTCAGCAGATGTGGTTTCATATTTTCCTTAGGCCAAGCTTGCCAATGCATTTATTGCTTTCAGCTTTCTTTTTTTATATTAGACTTCAACCCTTAAACAAACAAACATAAAACCCATATCTTGATCAAGTACATTCCATTGGAACGTGAGTTCAACCATCCTGTCTCTTGGAATTAGTCAATTTGAGTTTTGAGCATATTAGATATTTTTCCTGGCTACCAGTAAGTGTGGGAGAGCTATTTTATCTCTACAACTGCCATTTAGTCTGATTTTAACGTTGCTTCTGACTCAGTATTATTTGGCGAATGATCAGTGAAAGTTTGAAGTGAATGATAAAGGAGCTGAGGTATATTGGCATCACTGTGTAGGGAAGTATCCTGCACTACAGTATGTCTGGCTCCACAAACCATTTTATTTGTGTCTGGCTTCAAGAACATTAAAAATAACTCTCTGAAGTTTTGTGGAGAAAAAAAATCTAATAAACAAAATGAAATATTTCTTGAAATTTCCAATATTTGTGGGGTGATAATGTAAAATTATGTTTAAGTGTACATTTTTATTCACACTATGTTAAATTTGTTGATCACTAAAAATAAATGAGCCAAGTACAATGCTTTCTATTTAATGAAGCAATTATATTTTGTAGAAGTTCAATGGTTATTAGGATTGGAGTAAAATTTTCTATGATTAGTGAAGCTGGTGCTACATAAGGAATGACTCTATGCTCAACTATATCCTGTATTTATGCATCCTGGGTACTTTCCTCCTTCGATAAAAAGGGCCGTAACATTTATCAGATCCAATGTCTCCAGGAGATTGGCAGTTGGAATTTCTAAACCATTTCTACAAATAGGTGACAGTTCAAACCTAGTCTAGCTGGTGCTCCTGGGTCAGAACCCCACACTATGTCCAGGAGGTGCCTGGCTCTCTCCAGGACATGAGGAGGAAACTAGGGGGCTATCCATATCTCTGTCTTTCTGACTCTGCTCAGGTGTTTTCCCTTTAATTAAACAAGCTATCTAATAATCTCTGGGATTCATCTTGCACCCTTACAGGACTGGTGGCAATCTTGTAAAGCTCATTTCGGCTTGGCAGTGAGGTTACTGGTTTGTAGTTCTATATGTGGTAATACTCTGGGAAGCATGACTTTTCCCAAAGATCCTGGAGCATGGTGGAGTGATGATACAGAAGAAAGCCTCAGATCTGGAGCCAGCTCCATTCATTCCACAACCGTTTAATGGATGCTGTTTATATGCCAGTCACAGAATCTGAGTTTGAGTCCCCGCTCCAAAAAGAGTTTGCAGTGTAGTTGACCTGGTTTTGATTCCTGCTTCTATAAATTTCCACAGGTTTAGAAATATTCCTTACTACCTTTGATCTGTAGCTTCCACGTCTGTAAAATGAAAACAATACTATCTTTGTCATGAGTATTTTATTAATTGAGCTAAATGTTGCATATAAATGATTAGACTAAGGTATAGTTAAGCAGTGACTAAATGTAGGGATTATAGATATTTGAAGACAGACAATCTTGGGTTTAAATTCTAGATCTTCTTCTTATGGTTTGTGTTACCTGGGCCATGTGAGATAGCAGTTTGTTTCTTTTTTTAAAATTTCTTTATTGATTAAGGTATTACATATGTGTCCTTATTTCCCCCATTGTCCCTCCCCGCCCCACACACACACTCATGCCCTCACCCCCCTGTTGTCTATATCCATTGGTTAGGCTTATATGCATACATACAAGTCCTTTGGTTGATCACTCCCCCTTACCCTCACCCTCCCCTACCTTCCCTCTAAGGTTTGACGGTCTGATCGATGTTTCTCTGTCTCTGAATCTGTTTTTGTTCATCAGTTTATGTTGTTCATTATATTCCACAAATGAGTGAGATCATGTGATATTTATCTTTCTCTGACTGGCTTATTTCACTTAGCATAATGCTCTCCAGGTCCATCCATGCTCTTGCAAATGGTAAGAACTCCTTCTTTCTTACTGCAACAGCGTAGTATTCCACTGTGTAGCAGTTTGTTTCTTTATTTGTTACTGAGTTTTAATTCATAGGATCTATGTAGCAAACAGAGCTTTCTATGCAAGTACTGAGCTAAGCAATTTAAAGGCATATTTGCTTAATCTTTATGAGTCATGTACAATTGTTCTCTATTCTTTTCGGATGAGGAAACTTAATCTTAATCAGGGAAGTAACACTCCAGAAGCAGAGCTTCTTACCATCACACTAGACTATTGTCATGACTGAGGGAGCTAGAGCAGCACAAATACGGAGAACCACACTTAGAATATAGCAGCAGCTGGAAAAATATTCTCATATCCTTAACTTCTGTCTAGTAATAGATTCTCAGAATGGTTTTCATCCACAGGAGTTTGTGCCCAGAGAACCAATAAATACACATGAAGTTTGCAGGAAATTTGGATTTGAATAATAAAATTTATGACAAAAACCTCTTTTACTTTGATGTGATATTTAAATATGTGCACTTCTTTTCATGGATCAATCTTCTGAACACTTAGCTAATGCTACATTCCTAGGAGCTTAAAGACATGTATCCTTTGAGTGAGATAAAAAATAAATGGCAAAATTTATTACAAAATGTATTTCAACTACATTTCCACTGGGACAAAGTCCAGGTAATTGTACAATTCTAGTTTCTCCAGGCAGTAGGTTGGTAAGCCAGAGTTGTTTAGAGTAACCAGAAACAAAAACCATATTTCAATGGCATTTCAAGTCAAAGCACCTCCCTTCCCAACACTTTAAAAGGGAATGTGTCTTAAAGAAGAAATTTTAAATGTCACTGGAGACTTTTGAAATAGTCGCAACCATATGCAGAGTGCTTTACCATAGACCCTTTAAGCACAGGTCTTCAATGGTGGCCGCAGTGAATAAAGGAGGTATAGAGAATTAATTCATTGTACAGTGGAGCAGAAAACTCACATCTGTTCTCTCTACAACCCAGTACACCCCATTTATTAATGCTGTTCTCTGCACTGTCAGGTCCAAGCAATTAACTTGTGCAGACTGGCTTCTGTGGGGATAAAGAGACAGTGTGTTTATCAGGGGAATGTCCTAGTTTGGACTTTTTTAGCATCAGAGAAAAAGAAGTCCATTCTCTCTTTTTTTTTTTTAATATATATTTTATTGATTTTTTACAGAGAGGAAGGAAGAGGAACAGATAGTCAGAAACATCGATGAGAGAGAAACATCGATCAGCTGCCTCCTGCACACCTCCCACTGGGGATGTGCCCGCAACCAAGTTACATGCCCTTGACCGGAATCGAACCCGGGACCCTTCAGTCCACAGGCCGACGCTCTATCCACTGAGCCAAACCGGTTTTGGCAGTCCATTCTCTCTTATGCTCTATGTACACTAAGACACTATACATTTATAGTCATTTTAAAAAAATATATTTTTATTGATTTCAGAGAGGAAGGGAGAGATAGAAGCATCAATGATGAGAGAATCATGGATTGGCTGCCTCCTGCACGCCCACACTGAGGATTGAGCCGGCAACCAGGCATGTGCCCTGACCAGGAATTGAACCGGGACCTCCTGGTTCATAGGTTGATGCTCAACCACTGAGTTAAGCATCAAAATAATATTCAAAATCTTAAGTAATAGGAAAAAGTTGAGTGTTTTTTCCTCTTTAACAAACTAAAAATAGAGTGTCATTCAGTATAGTTATTTCAGTTTCTTGGTGAGTAATTCACTTCTAAATACATTGGTTTGTTCAATTGAGTTGTTATTCTATGAGCTCTGAGGCCTTATAAATAAGAAGATGGTGTGTTTTTGTGTGGATCCCAGGTGTTATGATCAGGAAATATAATGTGTAATCCTTTAAATGAATTTTCTATGTTTATTTCATTTTCTAGTTCTTCCACAGATAAAAAGTGCTTATTACTTCCTACTCATAGTCTGATTGTGAGAGAAACTGAAGGAAAGCATTAAGAAGGAAATTCACAGAGTTGGTCATTTTCTCTTTCTTGAAACACTTTTGTACCTAGGCTCCCAGGACTCCACACATTCTTGTTTTTATTGTACCCCAGTGGTCATCACTCTTTCAAGTCTGTGACAGAATACTCCAAGGTTCCAAAAATAGACCAATCCAAGGCTCCAGTGTCAGATCTCTTTTCTACCCTTTCTCAGGGTTTTAAATACTTTCTACATGCTGGCCACTCCTAAATTCATGTTTTGTTTTGTTTTTTTTTTTTTTAAAATATAGTTTTATTTATTTCAGAGAGAGGGAGAGGAAGAGAGGGATAGAAACATCAATGATGAGAGAGAATCATTGATCAGCTGCCTTCTGGTTCATAGGTCAGTGCTCAACCACTGAGCCATGCTGGCCAGGCACAAATTTATTTTAATGACTTTGATATCTATTCCTGAATTCCAGAGTTGTACAAATTGCTTGATCAACATCACATTTAAATATCTCTCTCTATATAAAAAGCCAGTGTCCGTGATGACAAGGAAGATCAAAGGACTGGCCACTATGCGGTGCATTGAGCACCTCACGGCTCCTCCCCCCTGCCGGCGTGCCCCTGATTGGACTCTCCCATCGCAATCAAGAGCAGGCTGCACAGAGCCTGGACCCTTCCTGGCAGCCCCGAGTCCCTGGGGTTGAGAATTCTGATGGTCCTGCCCAGAGAGTAGAGGTGCCTGATGGGCAGGGACAGGGACCACAGGCCTCCAGGGAGCACCGCAGAGTTGGCAAGGAGAGAAGAGGGCCTGCGGAGGGGGAGGAGGCGAAGCCAGCGGACATCAGCCCAGAATCCAGCCCTTCCCCTGGAGGCAGCAGGCCCTCAACCCAGAACCCCAGCCGGAATCGGAAGAGCCTGAGGGAGGCTTCAGGAAGCTCTACACAGAGCTGTTCATTGAGAATGAGAGACTTTGTGAGGCCCTGACTGAGACCACGCTGCGGCTGGTGCAGCTCAAGGTGGAGCTGGAGTGCGCCACGCAGAGGCAGGAGCGCTTTGCAGAGAGGCCGGCCCTCCTGGAGCTGGAGAGATTGGAGCACAGGGCCCTGGAGCGCAAGGCCGCTGAGCTGAAGAGGAACTAAAGGGCCTGTCCAACCTCCAGGCTGACAACCAGCGCCTCTAGGACGAGAGCGCGGCCCTGATCCGCGTCATCAGCAAACTGTCCAAGTGACCCCGGAGGACTTGCCCCTGCACCCGCATTTATACAGCTGCTTCTGCCACACACACCCCTTCCCCTGAGTGAACATGAGTGACAGGGCTGCTGGAGGGTCTCTGAGAAGCCATAACCTCCCCTCGGGACCTCCAGGCTGGGAGGGGAGAACAGAGCCCCCAGGAGCCAAGGGGGCTATCTGAGGCCAGGATGGAGAGAGGAGGCTGAGCCAGGTAGGGGGACCAGGGCTGCAGGCAGGACCAAGAAGGAACCGAGGACCAGGAAGTGCCAGAACCAGTAGCCAGGACTAGAGTGGCCACCCAGAGGTCCCCTTTCACCCCTCCCGCCCCTGAGCAGGGATCTGAGAATGTGCCAAGCATCCCACTGGCCTGGGCTGGGCAGGCCTGTATATAGGGTCCATATGCAATAGGGAGGGACAGCTTCTATTTTTTGCTGTCCCCTCCCCAACGTTGTCCCGGGCAGGAGGAGAAGGTATTTTCGAGACATAGCACAGGCACCACAAATAAAAGTCATGAGGTTGCCAAAAAAAAGAATAAATAAATAAAAGAAAAAAGAGCAGGGCCGGCGGCCAAACACCCCCTGCCCCTGGCCTCCCCACCCCTGATGTCCCTCAACCCCATTCACGGGCAGGGCCCACCAGCCAATCTCTCGTGGCCCTTTCCCCAAGCTAGCCCAGCCCTGATCCAGGCCTGATCATGGCGGGCCAGCTGGCCAACCTCCCGCCATCTCCTCCTCCTGACAGGCCCAGCCCTGATCAGCCCCCATTGGGGCAGTGGGCCGGACCCCACCCATGCACGAATTTGTGCACTGGGCCTCTAGTACTAGTATAATACTTTGACACATTCAAAATTTTAGTAATTGTCCCAACCATTCACTCAGTGACAACCTGATAACGTTGGAAACATATGGAACTTCTATTTCTCACCCATCTGATTCATTAGCAAAAAAAGTCTTCAAAAAAGATCCAAAATCCAACTCCTCATTTGTTTTACTCAGAGCCTCTTCTAAGCCAGCACCTCCCTCATTTGGATCTAGGTAGTGTCTTCCTAGCTGCTCTCTCTGCTTCCCCTTTTGAGCCCATATCTATATAGTCTGCTTTCTTTCCCACTCAGGTCCTTTCAAAGTAACTGCCCCGCTCAAATTCTCCAGTGCTCTTCCATTACATTTGGAATAAACTGTAAAAGTCACCACGTGATCTGACCTCTGGCATCCCCAGATACCGTAGAGTTCATCTCCTGCTACTCCCCCTTACTTTCTCGTCATGAGGCACACTGGCCTTCCTGCTTCTCTGACCTCAGGGATTCTGTACCACCTGTCCTTCTTGCTTAGGATGATTCCCCCCAGAGAACTGCGTTGTGCACTTCCTTACTTTATTCACGTCTCTGTTAAAATGTCATTTCCTCAGAGAAACTTTTCCTGACTTTCTTTCAAAAGTCTTTCAAAAATATTCATCATTTCAAACTCCTTAGCACTTATAACTGACATTATATGTCCATCTGCTTATTGATTATATTTCCACTAGAATGTAAGAGAAAACACTTTTTATTTTATTATTTTATTTATTTATTTTCACCATCCTAGTGTTTCTAATTGTGTGTGGTAGAAAATGAGTGCTCAAAAAGTAGTAGTTATGTGAAAAAATAAAAGGATGGGTAAATATACATTGGGATTATTCTAGCTACATAAACTTTTTTCAGAGAAAAGCCTTTCATAAGTCCACTTTTGTCAGCATCATTAAAATTACAATTTGGTTAATATTTAATTACTAGGATGATTATCAATTAAAAATGGGAATCAGAAAGTATTCCAAGTCCAATTCTCCTATTTGGTAACCCAAAATAATTAGAGCATTATAAAATCTCTCCTTCACTTTGTGCTGTGTATACATAGCCTGTGACTGATATTTACTAAGTGCTATGAAGTTTTACTGCTTGAGCAGATGATGAACCAACCTTCTGGGAATAAAATTGGCCAGGTTGCCTTTGAAGCTCTTCAAACAATAAATAAAATATTTTATGACAGAGGGATCTCTCTATGATGATCAAAGAGAATAGTGATTATTTGTAAAGGTTGAAAAACTTCCTGTGTTCCACAATATGAACCCAGAATTTACTTCTTCAGTGCTTTCTAGTATCTCAGATTCGAGAAGATAATTTATGTACAATTTTTTCCCCAGAAAGTGCTGTTTCCAGCCACCCCATCCAAGCCAGATTCATGGCTGTGAACAGCAGTCAGTTTATGCATGAAGAATTTCTGAATGAAGCATGCCTACTAATGAACCCTATCCAGAGAGCACTTAATAAACTTCACTGCTTCTTCCTCTGCATCCTGCTCTATTTGTAAAATGAATTGTATCCTGACAAGTAAAATAAATTTCTATTTGGATAACTTGATAGAATGTTGAACTGCTCATTATTTTAAATATATACTTTTAAAAACTCCTGCCAAATAAGCCCCATCATTTTCTGTTTCTTTTGTCTCAAACTTTGATTGAATGCGTCAGGAAATTTAAAAAAAAATCTTAAATGTAAATGCACCTAATAACAGCTTCACAATGCATGAAGCAAAAACTGGCAGGACTGAAAGAAGAGGTAGAAAATCCACAATTACAGTGAAATATAACTACAGTAATTGATGAAACAAGTAGAGTTTAAACATCAGCAGGGTTATAGAAAACAAATGACATTATTGAGCAAAGTGACATAATTAACATTAATAGAAAAATGCTACCTGACAACAGCAGGAAACATTTGTTCCAAATGCACAAATAATATTCACCAAAATATAATATATTCTGGGCCATCAAACAGGTATCAACAGATTTAAAAGAATTGAAGTTATATAAAGCATGTTCTCAGATCATGTCAGAATTAAACTAGAATTATAACTGAAAGATATCTGGAAAAACAACCAAACACTTGGAAATCTTCAAATATACTTAATAATCCATGGATTAAAAAATTACATGTAAAATAAAAAAAAATATCTGCAACCAAATAAAAATGAAAGAAAAAGACCCAAATCTGGAGTGCAGGCAGTGCTAAGAGAACAATTTATAGCATTTTTTTCTTATATAAGAACAGAAGAAAGGTCATAATTCAATTATGTAAGTTTTCAGCTTAACAAGCTAAACAAATTGTTTTAAGTAAGCAGGAGGATAATGATAAGAATAGAAAGCAATGAAATAAAAAACATAAAACAATACAGCAAATAAGGGAAGACAAAGCTAGTTCTTTGAAAACAATAAACTATAGCCAGTCTGATTGAGAAAAAAGATTATAAAAATCATCAATATCAGGAATGAAATAGTTGAGAACACAACAGGTCCTATAACATTTAAAGGATAATAAAGGCTTATTATTAATAATTTTGTGCTAATACAGTTGACAAACTACATGAGATGGGCTAATTCCTTAGAGAAAAAAAAATTCACAAATTTCATTTCTATTAAAGGACTTGAAGTTGTACAGTCATGTACCCCCTAAAGACAGGGATATGTTCTGAGAAATGCATCATTAGAAAATTTTGTTGTTGTGCAAACATGATAGAGTGTATTAACACAGACTTGAATTGTATAGCCTACCACATACCCTGACTATATGGTATAGCCTATTGCTCCTATGCTATTGATCTGCACAGCATGTTACTGCACAAAACAGTAGATTCAATCATGCACAAGTGAAAATGCGCAATCAAGAGATATACTAAATGTTAGGGTTGCCGAAGGAAGAACGCACGAGGCCAAAGTGGTGAGGGATTATAAATTTATTAGGTCATCTGGATACCAGATGGGCTGAGCCCCATGACCGTGCCAGCGCCCAGGGACAGGGTGTCAGAGATTTTAAAGGACTCTAGGCAGGCTTTTTCTGGGCGGAGAGTTCTCTGTGCAGGTCCGTATGCTGTGAAGGTCACAAGGGAATGTGGGCAAGTGGAATGTGGTCTAAGCGAAAGAGAATGTCTGCTATGAAGTGGCCTAGATGTCAGTTTTCAGGGTAGGAGTATCGATTCTATTATTTGATCAGGCTTAATATGATGAATTAAGTGATTACATATATATATATATATATATATATATATATATATATATATGTAATCATAGGATCATTTCAGTAGATTTTTTAAAAAGCATATAACAAAAGTTAATATATATTTATGATGTAGAAAGGAACTCACTCAACTTGATAAAAGCCATGAAATGAAAAGGTAATGTAATACTTAAAGACAGAAGATGGAATGACTTTCCTAAGTTTTGAAAAAAGGCATGGTTGTCTGCTCTCATTGCTTCTTTTGATTTTTATATTGAAAGTTATAGGTGGTAATATACTGCAAAAAATTAAATTGTGATAAGGTAAAAATGCATACATATTGTGAAGTCTTCATTCACAGATGACATTATTATGAAATCTATGAAGAAGCTACCAGTACTAAAAAGTGATTTATCAAGTTCTTAGAATACAAAGTAAATATTAAAAAATGTTTTCTACCTATTAGCATATATTAATAGTGATATCATTTTAACAAACCTGGTTATTAATAAGAGGAAAGGAGCAAAGGGAAGGCCACATTTTATAGACATGCTGTGTGTGCAGCTTTGCCAGGAAGCTGCAATTTAAAATCTGGGTGACATAGGGAAGGTGCTTGTCTGCCTGTCACACATGGGAATAGGTCATTGGCCAGGGTAGGCATGGTCACTGCAAGGGACCAAAATTTGAGATATTTAACCACTTAAGCAAAGGAGTTGTTTCTCTTGCTCCTGCGGGACACCTGGCCTGCAGGGGCTCTCATGCTCCTCCATTTGCCCACATTGCTCATGGCCAGTGAGGACTGATGGACACTACAATGGGGAATGATGGACACTGCAGCTAGTCTGATGCTGCACCGGGCCAGCTCCACCATGAAAAGGAGTCTTTGGACTCCGGCTTTGCCTTGAGCTCTGCTGAATGTCCAGCTGCCACTCTTCCGGGACTGGAGTAAGGAAAAAGGGACTTTGCAAATCCAGGGATGTAATTCCACGCAAATAAAAATTACTCATCTTCCCATGTGAGTCTCAGAAAATTCTTTTTCTCAAGGCATCATAAGGACCCAACCCTGAGCACCCAGTGGGGAAGTGGGTCTTCTACTTCCACCAGTGGATACCCATTTCCACTGGTAACAATTGGAGTGTATACACTCAAAGTGCTTAGTAACTGAACAAAGTTCTTGTATATTGAACATTTCTCTCACCATATCTGCCGTGTTCTAATGCTGTGCCATGTCATTAGAAGAAATATTATGGGGAAATTATTTGACTTAGAGTCATAAATCTCTATTGCTCACATGAAATGAATGCTCATTTTCATTTTTGTTTTAACTTTGATCTTCAGGGAAAAAATAATGTTTATATTACTGCAGAGCAAATAAAACTGAAAATTAACTGACCATATTTTAGTTTTCTCTTGCTGTTGTAACAAATTTTCACACATTTAGTGGCTTAAAACAACATAAATTTATTATCTAACAATTCCGGAGGTCAGAAATTCAAAATCGGTTTCACTAGGCTGAATGTAGGCATTGGCAAGCCTGCATTTTTCTCGGGGAACTAGTGGAGAATCAGTTTTTGTGGGGCTTTTTTCGGGGGGCTTTCTACATTTCTTGGCTCATGTGTCCTTTCAACATCAAAGTCAATAGTGTAGCATCTTTTGTGCTCTCTGACATCTGCATCTAACCTTATCTCTCCCCTTTTAGACTATGATTCTCCTTCCTCTCTCTAATATACTCTTATAATTACATTGGGTCCACCCAGATAATCCAGGATAATTCTTCCATCTCAAGATCCTAACTGTATTCACCATATCTGAGGATTAGGATGGCAACATTTTGGGAGGCCATTATTCAGTGCATGGTAACACTCTCTGGGCACCAAAGACTCATATCCATCTCACATGGAAGTACATTCTCCTTATTTCAAGTTCTAAAAAATCTCAACCCATTTAGCACTCACTAAAGTCCAAAATCTCATCTAAGCCTATCAGCTCAAAAGTCCCAAATCTAATCATGTAAATCAGATATGTGTGAGATTCTGGGAATAATCCATCCTGGGACAAAATTTATCTCTCTCTTTAGACTCCTGAAACTAGAAAACCCTTTATCTGTTTCCAAAATACAATGGTGGGATAGGTATGTGAGAGAAGTTAGCTTGACACGCAGGTAGACAGGGCAGGAATCCAGTGGAAAACAAAGGCAGGTGGAACATAGGCAAGGGTAGACATGGCAGTTTGAGGAAGCCTAGTCACAGAAAGAAACGGTGCTTAAATAATAAAATGTTTTTAGACACAGAGCGGGAGGCATGTGAAACCAAGGGAGGGCTGGCAACAACAATGAGGGAATCCATCTGGTAGCTACACAGGTAGATATAGAGCAGGCTTGTAGCACATATACACTGAGTGGCCAGATTATTATGACCACCCCATCAGTACTTCGTTGGGCCACCTTTTGCCTTCAATACTGTGGCGATTCTTCTTGGCATTGACTCCACAAGATGTTGAAAGGTGATGCAAGGAATCTGACACCATGCCTGATGAATAGCACTGTCCAGTTCTGTGAGATTTGATGGTTGTGGAACCAGCTGCCTGATGGCTCTTTTAACTTTGTCCCACAAATGCTCAATTGGATTGAGATCTGGTGATTGTGGGGGCCACCTAAACAAGGTAAAGTCTCCCTCATGTTCTTGAAACCACTCCTGCACAATACGAGCACTGTGGCATGGTGCATTGTCTTGTTGGAAGAAGCCATCTCCATTGGGATATGCCATCAACATGATAGGATGAACTTGATCAGCAATGATACTTAGGTATGTTGTGCTATTCAGATGTTGTTCCACAGGAATTAAAGGGCCCAAATCATGCCAGGAAAACATACCCCAAACCATAACACTACCCCCACCAGCTTGAAGGGTTGTACTCATGCATGTGTGGTGCATGCTTTCATGCTGTTTCCGTGAAATTCTCACTCTGCCATCTTCATGATGCAACTGGAAACGTGATTCATCGGACCACATGACTTTTTCCAACGCTAGACTGTCCAATCCTTGTGTTCCTGTGCGAATTGGAGAAGTTTTAGCTTGGTAACTGCAGATAGCAAAGGTGTTCGAACAGGCCTTAGGCTTCCATATCCCATACGATGCAGTGTATGGCTTATTTGCCTACAAATGTCAGTTGGTCATAATAATCTGGCCACTCAGTGTATACCCCTAGTCTGAGTAGCTTCACTGGAAACCCATTATTTAGACCCCTTCCCCATGTGGGAGTCTGAATCTGCTTGTAATAAGTTTTTCATACTTTTGCATAAATCTTCTGGTCCTTGGAGCTCATTCTTTGTCATCACAAGACACGGGGTGTATGTCGGGGGAAAGCTCAGCTTGCCATTCGGGTTATCATATGGAGTAACAGTTGTAGACATTTTCACTCAGGAAGAGAGAAAACAAAAGATTAAAGGGGGTTATCTATATGGGAAGTCTCTGAATCTTTCAATATTACTGTGAAATTAAACTTGCTCTAAAAAATAGTCTTAATTTTAATAACAAAATAAAAACAGGTTACCATTCCCAATCAATTTTGAAATCCTAGCAGGTAGACCCCATTAGGTTCTAAGAACTATGACTAAGGCCCCACCCCCTGGGCTCACAGTTCATCCCTTGGAGTCATCCTTCCTGTCCTATGAAGAGTAGCACATGTCTGCAGATGAGAAGTCTTATGAGCCTGTTTCCTGCCTGTAGAGTTTGGGGAGTCTTCCATCCCTTTTTCATTTTGCCCTCCCTCTGCCCTTTTCAGTCCAAGCTGTCAGTGTTCCTGCTAATAAAACATTCCCACAAACTAGTGAATCTTAAGTATATGTCATAGGAATTCATTCGATTACACAAAAGTCTCCTGGAAAACCTCTTCTCTTATCTTGGCTTCTGCTGAGAAGACTAAGGGGATGTATGAGTCACATACATAATTACTTCAAAGAGCCCTTTTTATGATTTAATACTCTGAGATTTTGATATTTGAGAGGTGCACATTTCCTGACTGTGAATTTCCTAATTTTAGCTTGCTTTACAACCTTGATAAGCTTAATATTTCCCAACTCATCAAGTTCTCATTCCTTTTTTTAACAATTCCTCTTTCACTATATTCTGTTTTTCCTGTAGCATTTGGTTACAAGCAAGAAGAAAACAGATCATACCTTCAACACTTTGTAAATCTCAGCTAAATATCCAAGTTTATTGCTTTCAAGCTCTGCTTTCCACACTATAAAAAGCCACAATTCAGCTAAGTTTTCTGCTAACAAGGATTTCTTTTCCTTCATTTTCAATAACCTGATCTCATTTTCATGTGAGTACTCACCAGCAGTCCCTTTAACATTTATGTTTCCACCAAGTTTTGACAATGTATTTATTATCTAAGAAAATATAGACTCTTTGTACCATGCTCTCCCATTTTCTCTGAACCCTCACCTACAGCACCTTACCCATAACAATCTATTCAAAGCCACAGTCGCAGATGCCAGACAGAAGAGAAGATGCCACGCTGCTGGCTTTGAAAGGAGAGAAAGGGGCACAGCCAAGGAATGCAGGCAGCCTCCAGAAGCTGGAAAATGCAAGGAACTAGATGCTCTCCTAGAGCCTCCAGAAGGAATATAGATCTGTTGACACCTTGGTTTTAGCTTGGTGAGACTGATTTCACATGTGTGACCTCCATAACTATATGATAATAAATTCATGTAGTTTTAAGTCACAAAGTATATGGTAATTCCTTAGGGTAGCAATAGGCAACTAATATACTTCATGTACATGATGTTCATTTCTATGTTTTATTATTATGTTCTAACATATCTTTTGTCTATGACAAGCCATCTGCTTTTATAAATAGTGTTCTTAAAGTATCCTCCTCATAGGATTTGAAGTGAGGATGGGGAAAGACAAAGGAATTATAAGACTCATTAATAAAATAGCAGCATAGGCTTAAGAAGCAGACTGCCTGTGTTTGAATCTGAAATCTACTTCATCATAGCCATGTGATAACATGGTGTTACTTCATTTCTTTTAAAAAACATATATTTTTATTGATTTTAGAGAAGAAGGGAGAGGGAGAGATAGAAACATCAATGATGAGAGAGAATCATTGATTGGCTGCCTCCTACACACCCCACAATGTGAATGGAGCCCACAACCCGGGCATGTGCCCTGACCAGGAATTGAACTGTGACCTCCTGATATATAGGTCCACTAGAGGCCCGGTGCACGAAATTCATGCACAGGGGTGTGTGTGTCCCTCAGCAAAGCCTGCACTCTCTCCAATCTGGGACCCGTCAAGGGATGTCCGACTGCCCGTTTAGGCCCGATCCCAGTGGGATCGGCCTAAACGGGCAGTCGGACAAAACGGGCAGTCGGACATCCCTCTCACAATCCAGGACTGCTGGCTCCCAACTGCTCGCCTGCATACCTTCCTGATTGCCCCTAACCGCTTCTGCCTGCCAGCCTGATCACCCCCTAACCATTCACCTGCCAGCCTGATTGATGCCTAACTGCTCCCCTGCCAGCCTGGTCACCCCTTACTGCCCTCCCCTGCAGGCTTGATCGCCCCCAACTGCCCTCCTTTGCAGGCCTGTTCCCTCCCAACTGCCCTCCCTTGCTGGCCATCTTATGGTGGCCATCTTGTGTCCACATGGGGGCAGGATCTTTGACCACCTGAAGGGTGTCCTGGATCAGGGTGGGGGTTCCCTTGGGGCGTGGGGCCGCCTGGGTGAGGGGCCTGTGGTGGTTTGCAGGCCGGCCACGCCCCCTGGTGACCCAAGCGAAGGCCCTGGTATCTGGGGTATATTTATCTTCTACAATTGAAACTTTGTAGCCTGGAGCGGAGCCAAGCCTTCTGCTTGCTCCGTGGTGGCAGCGTTTTTTGGGGGGATTTATGTATCTTCTATAATTGAAACTTTGTAGCCTTAAGTGGAGTCCTGGGCCGGCCAGGGTGTGTGGAAAGCTTGGCTTCCTCCATCGCTGGGGGCAACCCTAGCCTCCTGCTCTTTCCAGCTCCGTGGCTGCCGGCATTTTTGTTTGGGTTTATGTATCTTCTATCATTGAAACTTTGTAGCCTTGAGTGGAGGCCTCGGCGGGCAAGGGCAGGCAGAAAGCTTGGCTTCCTCCATTGCCAGGGAAACCCAAGCCTCTCTCCTGCTCTCTTTGGCCGTAGCCATCTTGGTTGGGTTTATTTGCATATTCGCTCTGATTGGCTGGTGGGCGTGGCTTGTGGGTGTAGTGGAGGTAGGGTTAATTTGCATATTACTCTTTTATTACATAGGATGCTCAACCACTGAGCCATGCTGGCAAGGCAATTTCTTTATGCTTTAGTTACCTTATATGTAAAATTGCAATAACAATTATACCTACCTCATGGGTTTGTTTTTAGTTTAAAGGAGATAATCCATATAAAGTACTTAGTATAGACAGTACTAATTCAAAAAAGTATAAGTATTTTATTTTCTTCTATCTAGAACACTTTTGGGGGGAATTGAAAAAAAGTGTTTAACAGGATATTGCCATATAACATATAACCCTGCACCAAACTAGAGATAAAAAAAAGAAAAAAACTCTTTCAACTTAATTGGATAAGAAAGATAACTGGTATGACTGTATTGATAGGTGTATGTAATATTTATAAAGACCTATATTAGTTGAAAGAATAAAAAAGTAGGAAGCATTTCAATGTTCAAAGGTTGAGGAAAGCATAAAACTCAGATGAAAAATAAAATTATCCCAGGGAGATTTAAATGATGAGATAAATTTGAGAGATTTCCCAGACCTACTCTATCCTCATATTAGTCAAAAACACAGTTATTTCACTTGTAAGAGAATGCATTCATGGACTCCAAATTTATAAGTATATTTATAACACATCACATAGAAAAGGCATAAATGTAACTGGTTTCCCTTTGTGAATGCTAAGGAATAAAAGAGAGTGAACACTTAAGTGCCAGGTAATTTAAATTTGATATCTTATTTGTCACTACATCTTTCTGAAGTAAGAATTTACTGTGTCAGTATTTCAATTGAGGAAATGAAGGCTTTGGGATACAGATTTAAACTTACATCTATTGGTTTTCCATGGTAACACATTAATATTTTGCCTTTTTTTGGCAGCACCAGGAATTTTTTTTTTTTTTGAGAAATTCTATATTTTCTAAACTCCAGATAGCTGGCTGTAGACATTATTGAACACAATGAAAAAACTTTCCATCCAATCTGTGTTACGAGTGATGCTCCTTAAGATCTTCAGACCTTCAGTTAGGGTTTATTTATTTATTTACTTATAAACAGGGGGATGAATAATGGGGCACTTGCATTTTAAAATAAGTCCAGATGGAAGAACTCAGAGTAAATAACTGGAGACACAGGCTCTGAGCCTGTTCCTGGGAGTTCTTGAATCCGCTGAAAGGCCCTCTCAGCCTATTTAAACCTCTCAATCTTGATGGACTACTTAAGACCAGAAAAGAAAACTCAGAGTAAGAAGTTTATTTCAAACAGAAGATAGATAATCAGTTGTATTTTTCAATGAAAGGAACCCAGAAGTCATAAGTGAAATGAAAACGATTTATTTTTAAGTGAAATGAAAATCAGAGATGCACCTGCCTATGAAGGTGAAAGATAGAATATGAGACATAAACAAGAGGCAGAAATAGTTTCTTTGAATGAAGATAATATTTATGGTAAAAGCACATGTTTAAATTATGCACTAAGAAATAAATATGCATACCATTTATGAATGTTACCGTGATTTTTGTACTTTGCATGCCATGTCCACCATCTGTAGTGGATGAATCTTCAGTCTTGACTTTCACTCTGGAGCTGTTTCTAAAGCATGTCAATTGTTAATTCTCTAGAATCCTATTAATTCAAATTTTTTGTTTTGTTTTTAAATTTATTTTTATTGTTGAGAATATTACAGATGTCCCCCAATTTCTCCCTCCTTTGTGCCTCTCCACCAGCTCCTGCCCTACCCCAGGCCTTCAGCACACTATTCTCTGTGTCCAAGGGTTATGCATATCTATATATATATAAAAGCCTAAGCAACCTTTATGACTGGTTGACCCACAACCGGTCGACTGGTTGCTATGATGTGCACTGACCACCAGGGGGCAGACACTCAATGCAGGAGCTGCCTCCTGGTGGTCAGTGTGCTCCCATAGCCAACCTCTTGCAGCCGGCCAACTTCCTGTGATCTCTCCCCCTGACCAGTCAGCCAGCCTCCCACAGTCCTTCCCCTCAGCCAGCCGGCCCCGATCAACCCCAATCGGGACAGGGTGAGATGGCCCCGATCGGCCCAGATGGCAGGCCAGGCCGAGGGACCCCACCCATGCATGAATTTGTGCACCGGTCCTCTAGTATGTATATATGTTCTTTGGTTAATCTCTTCCTGCCCCTCCACCCCCCTTCCCTCTGAGATTTTTCAGTCTGTTGCATGCTTCCAAGTCTCTGGACCTATTTTTTTTTTTCAGTTTATTTTGCTCATTAATTCCACATATAAGTGAGATAATGTGATTTGTCTTTCTCTGACTGGCGTATTTCTCTTAGTATAATACTCTCCAGGTCCTTCCATGCTGTCTCAAAGGGTAAGGAAGATATCCTTCTTTTATACAGAGACATAGTATTCCATGTTGTAAATGAACCACTGATCTACTGATGGGCACTTGGGCTGTTTCCAGATCTTAGCTATTGTAAATAATACTGCTATGAACATAGGGATGCATATATTCTTTCTGATTCAAGATTTTTATGATTCCACATGCAATTTATTTATCAGAGTCTCATTTTAGTGGGAGTATCCTACATAATAAAAGCCTAATATTCAAATCAACTGAATGGTGGAATGACTGGCGAAACGACTGGTCACTATGACGGTGCACTGACCACCAGTGGACAGATGCTCAATGCAGGAGCTGCCCCCAGCACACAGGCACCAGGCCAGCCAAGGTGGGTGCCAGCAGGGGCCCCCTGATCACCCCACTGGTTGCCCCAGAGATGGGCCCTGATCACCGGCCAGGCCTGAGGACCCTACCTGTGCATGAATTCATGCACCAGGCCTCTAGTAAATAATAATTGTTTTCCAGTCACTGCATTTAACCTGATTTGTTGTTTCTCCAGTTCCTGCCACTGAACCTCATTCTAAACAAATATTTTAGGGCTTTTTCTCTGTTAAGGTTCTGAAAAGCCCAGTCCAGTTTAGTCTGGGCTACAATTTCAATTTCCTGTTTAAAGTTTTTGTGTTTTTTTTAAGTTATAAACTTTTTTTAAATCCCTTTTTAAAGATTTTTGCTCTTTGCTCCAACTCTGGATGGTTTTGTTATCTTTCTTTAGTTTTTAGCTGTCAGGGATGCTCTATGCCACTTGTTTCATGAGGTGCACTAGTAGGTGAATTCCTAGGGAGCCCCTGAATGAAGTCTCTCTGCTGCACAGGTACCAGATTTGGGAGTGTTCTGGGGTAACGTGTCCTGAGACTCTGTCATTTCCTGCTCAGTATTCTTTTCCTGGGGTCTTCTTGTATGGGAGGCAGCTTTCTTAGGCAGGTACTAGGAAAATGGTGCAGGCTCCCGGGCATCCATAGAAACCTCTTCACCCAAGGGAAGCACTCTGTATCTGTTGCACCAACAACGGAGTGCATGTTACCTACCACCGTTCCATGTTGCATCCTCGTGATTCCTATTTATCCTGATAAACAGTCAGAGAAAGCAGATCAACAAGTCTGCGGCCCAAGTGAATATCCACAATGGGAATGTGCGCAGTTTCTGTCCGGCAGCAACCTCTTATCCCTATAAAGTGGTTTCTCGGGAGGGACAAGCCCTGGGCTTGTATTTGTGGGAAAAGAAGAAGCTCTTTCTCTTCAAAGATTGTTGTTGGGTTGTCATAAGTTTTGTGTGAGTACCAATAGTAAACCACGGCAAGTTGAAATTTGAAAGCAGTTTAAGGTGGAAAGATTTATGTCTTTGAAGCCACACTGACCTGGAATAAAATCCTTGGCCCTTTCACTTCTGAGTTAGGATGATGAGGTAATGCATCCCCCAGGAGCCTTCATTGCACACATTTCTCCATGTGTAGAATAAGATTCCCTGCCCCAGGAGGAGCCGATGAGAGATTTCAATGTGATAATCCCTATGGACAGGAAGAGCACAGCCCCTGGCAACTCAAAGAAGCTTCCTCCTCAGGAGTACCCTCAGCTTTCCTTCACACTCTGTGTCCAAACTTCCCAAGGGAGCTATTCATTTTTCTAAATCTTTTATTCTGCTACCTACAACTATCTGAGCAGAGAAAAGAGCTTATCAGTCATTTAACTCTCAACTTTCCATATGTCACATAAAAGAACTTCTAATGTACATTCTCTTAAAATTGTTTTTCCTTCTTTTTTTCTAAAGCTAATTTTATCCTCAACCACCTGTATATTTAATTGCTTCTCTTTTTCAACCTTCAAAAATGCTGAAGGCTTTTTCACTCTAAAACCAAAAAAGCAAAGTACACTAAAAAAGCAAAAAAAAAAAAAAATTCTTCAATTTTTCATATTCCTCTGACTACATTCCACAACTTTCATCTTTTTTTCAGAGAAACATCATAAAAGAGCTATTTGCACAAGATGTCTCTGCTTAACTTCCCATTCTTTCCTCAATTTATAGTTTGACTTTTATTTCTCCTACATCATTGAAATGCATCATTATTAGGGGGATGAAAAACTGAACATTTTCTAAACTCTGCTAATTCTCAATAACCCTTCTTACTCCCCACAAAAAAAGAGAAACCAATTATCCTGCAATGTTCAATCAGTGAATAGTGCTATATCAACCCAATTGTCTAAGTCTAAACCTTGATATCAACTTCAATTCCTCTTCCTCATCCACTGGCCTTCACACACACACATGCTAACATCCAATGCATCAACCACTTACTTCTAACTCTTAAATATAATTCCTGCTCTCTAATTTCTCTCACTTAACTATTTTAATAGCTTCATATCTTTATATTTTCACTTGTCAGCCTTGCCTATGCTCCTCTCTTCTTGTAGTCACTATTTTTCTTATAGGACATAACCCAGCCATCTTCGCATGCTATCTCTTCCCAGCTCACCATACCCTTTAGCCATTAGGAACTGAATTTTAGTTGCTAAATAGCCTGCATGATTTCACACTTACAGAGCTCCCTGTTCTTTCTCTGTCTAATGTGATTTTGCGGCCACTCCCATATAGTGGTGGAGTCTGTTTCCTCTCTTTCTAAAGCTATCATAGCCCTGTATCTTTCTTTAGCCAATAGGATGTGACATAAGGAATCATTTGTCACATATGCATCTACATCACAAGAGACCTTACATGCTTTAGCTCTCTCTTGTAACCTTGCTAATATCTGTGAGTAAATCCAGCCTAGCCAGCTGGAGGAGAGACCACAAGGAGTGTAGACTAATCCCAACTGAGGCCCTCCTGGCCCAGCCAGGTGATTTAACCACCTGAATAGAGTTTTGTGGAAGATTTAATGAGCTGATTCTGGCCCAGACCAATAGAAATAATCAGCTGACTCATAAACTTGTGATCCTACAAATACTAAATTTTTGGAAGGATTTTTTTTATGCTGGAATAGCTAACTGATACAGCATGTCAAATTTATACTGGTGCTGAAAATTATCTAATTGAAGAGTGTATGTTCCACACAACAAACATATTTTATTTAACTTTTGCATACAATGATATTTTATCTTTTAAAACCACTTTATTGAGGTATGCTTGGCATACAATAAAATGTACATATTTAATGTATATAACTTGATGAATTCGGAGATAAGTATTAATTGGTAAAATTGTAACCACAATATAAGCCATGAGTATAATCATCACCTCCAAAAGTTTCCTTCTATGTTTTATTATTATTGTTGTTATTATTATTATTATTTTTAGTGATAAGGAGATTTAAAATACAATTTACCCTCATAGAAAATGCTTATATATGCAAATACATTATTATTAGTTATAGGCACTATCATTTGTCTTCCAAATGCTTTCCACTTTAGAAGTCTTATTTTATTAACACTTCAAAATACAACCTTTGGGTAGATATTACCTTCTGTTTCCAGTCAGATCAAGGTAGAATCTGGTCAACTAATTCTTCTTTTTATTCTGCAGTTAAAACCACTTGTTCACATTAGAATAATTTCTCATCCTGACAAATATAATGTTTTGCCTCTGATTTTAATCACTCTCTTTTTTTGTTAAAAAGACTGTCATTCATCAGCTTCCTCTCTTGGCCACTTTATGCATTACTAAGCTTTTAAAATGTATTCAAATTCTTGCCTTGTATTTCATATCTTGTTTACCTCATAAATCTTATTTCTATTTCTTTTCCTTTGCCGATGTCATTGTAAAAAATACCATAAGTCTATTATATCTTTCCTTTTCCCTGATACCTTCCTCTATTCTCAACACACATTGTTCCATTCTCTATGGATTTGCCTGTTAAGAGACGAGATCTTTTACTAAAGAAGTTTGAAAAAATGTGTCTTCAGTGAAAATATTTATTCTCTACAGAATGCCTGAAATATGATATGTAACATTTATTAATATTAGTCCTCTTGCGAATGTTGTATGAATTGTATTATCTGAGTTCTTACTGCAGCTACGTAACTCAGATTCTATTTTCCCATACGCTTCATGACTCTGCCACTCAATCACTAAAAAGACAAGCTACATTACACAGCTACAACTTGTACATGCAGAGTCAGGTTCATAAGAATTAAAGAGCTCAGTGGCATTGATAATATACAATATAAAGTAAGGAAAAAAGTGTGCAGCACAATGTTCCATGTGTCATTCCTTATTAAACTTTGGTCATATTTTCTCTTTGCTGAAGGTAACATTAGGTGCAGTACAAGTCATATATATTAGCAAGCATACACCAAAAAACACTAAGGATTCATAGGCTATGGTTTCTATAGTCTACAGAAAAATGAGAAATTATAATCAGCTATTCTTCATGTAAGAGATTGGGCACTGGAGATAAGTTTAGATACTACAAAATGTATAGGGAACTATAGAAGAGTATTGAAAAGAACAAGGGACAATTCTAGTGGCTCCGATTGCCAAGGATATCCTAGGAATAATTGTTACTCTAACATGTTTTCAACAGGAGGAATTATGTTTGTGAATTTTGGGTCTCAGAGGCTGAGGAGAAGATAACTCTTGCTCTTGACTACCAAGACATTAAGATGGAAGGTACTATGGGGATTTCAGATTAAAAATGACTAACAGAGGTTTTGATTCCCTTTGCTGATGGGAATCTCAACAAGAATCTTGCAAGTCTGGCTTTCAGTTGCACTCCGGAAAGTGGGTTAGGGCTGGGGGTAAAGGGAATTCATGATTCAGATAGAAATTGCTTTTACAATTTACAGTGTTTTGTGCATTAAATTATTATAAATAAAGTTATTTATTTTGAAAATGCAGTAGAATTGAACAATATTTTTGACTTATACTTACCTTTACTTACTGGTACATAAGTATGAAAAGTAAATAACACATTAAACAGAACAAGTTAAAATTCCATGGTAAAAATAACTAATTAAAATTATTTGTGCAAATAAAAATAGTTATTTTTTATTTTTATGAAAGGAACTTAAATTCTAGGCAGAGAAAGGAAATGATACTTTATTTTTGTTAATTTCAGAGTTGAAAATATTACTAAAATTGGTACCAATTTATGACAAAAAGGCTTTTAATGTGTTTTAAATCATAGTATATTAACCCAAACCCTCACACTAAAGTAATTTTGAAATAGATGAGCTGAGATATAGCACTATCACTCCCAGTGAAAAGATGAAGCTGACATCACCACAATAATCCAACACTATGTAAACAAAGTTAGGAATAAATATTCTATGCTCTAAGACAAGTGATAATGAGATCTGCATTGGTGAAAAATTGAAAGTAAGTGGTGGCACAACTTTGGAAAGACCTAAAAAAATTACAAATAATGAAAATGCTTCAGGTAACACATCAATTCATGTTTTCAGTTCCTGTTCTTCTTGACATGCAAGTCCTTTATGTGTTCACCTCGCCGTTTACCTCTTCTGCTCTGGCTCTCCTAATTCCCCAAATCTCTCAGTCCCCTTCTCTACTTCCTTCCCTACCTACAGCAGGCTATTATTGACCTGTGTCTATGCTCAGTTCCTTTCCTAACCTATTGGGTATAAATGAGAACATTAATCTATTTCTCTGTCCAGGGAATACATTGTTACTTTATGAGGAAATTTTTTAACCTGAAGAAACTATAAGTTTGGTAATAGGGAAGGTTTTCAAGCAGTGTCTTGCAAATCACTGATAATTCTTTGTTTGTTTTTGAAAAATGAAGCCTTGCGATGCCTCTCAAATTACATCTCTCTTTGAAGCAACTGCTGCACTGCAATCAGATTAGCATTGCCTCTATACTATCTCTAGGTGAACTGATCTTGGAGAAATATGACAGAAGTCTTTGGACTGCAGATAATGTCAGGCCATAATGATGACCTAGAATTCAGTGTATACTATGATGTAATTTAAAACCTAATGAACAATAACTCTAAATGGTGTATTGAAGACTAAACAGGGAACATATTAGATATTTTAGAAACATATGAAGTCATTCAGTGGGATGCATTAGACCAGTCAAGAGGTCTTTGCAAACCTAAAGTGATATCAAAGTATGTAAAATATGACTTGTGCTGCTTTACCTTTATAAGGCGACCTTACATTTAACAGAGTTTGATTTAGGGGCTGGACTTGGACAGAATGACTTTGAAAAGCATTGGGATAAGCTGTTGCTTTAACAGTAATTCACATGCTATATTAAGAGACCTTGCTGCTTCTTGGGTGTTAACATATTCCTTTCCTCTGCCTTCTATGTTTTCATGATGTTAAAATGTATTAATTTATCATTTATTTTTGCTTTTATAGAGGTGAAGAAAGTAGTGAAACTTGACAATAATACCTACATTCTGGTGAAGAACAAAATTTATGGTACACTTATTTATATAGGCATTGGATTTTTGTTAACATGGGTTCATAATTTTGACTTCAATCTAAATTTATCTTTACATTGAAAAACTAATGAAGTACCATCTCATCCCTCTCATCTTTCTAACAAAGTTACATGTACAAAGGCCATGTTATATCTCCAAGAAATTTAAATGTGGGAGTTAGTAGGTGCTAGTACTGGTGCTAAAACAGGACCCAAGAAATTAACTACATTGTTAAAATGAATCAGTGATTAAAGTGAACATCAAAGTAAAAGTACTTATTGGTCCCGCTGATGTCTTTAACAGTATTTCAAATATTCATGTTTAACACTTGGCATATTAACTAAAGTTTACTAAATAAAAGGCTTACAAAATCATTCTTCTCAATCACTCTGATATAAATAAGGCTTTATTTTTGTGTCAATTAAAATAGCTTCATTATTTATATCACAATTATTTTGAAGTATATTTTACTTTGAAAAAGCGAATGTAAACAAATGCCTTCCAGGATAATTGTTCACATTTCAAAAAGCTATTTCATAAAAGATTCATGATCACATTCTTTGAAATAACATGCTCTCTCAGCACACCTAAGTGCTGGTTTACACATCATTAACTACTTGGCAGAGAGGAAAAGGTGGAGAACAGAGGAGAGAAATGTAAAACTAGTGTAATGGAGTCACTAATAATTGAATATAAGAACAAAGCTTATATGAAATTTATAAAGTATGTCAATGAGGAAACAAATAACTTTGTATTATCTGAACAATTTTAGAACCACATTAAAGGTATAAAGTGAAATAAGCCTTCAATTTACCTTATTAAAATAATTTAGCCGAAACCGGTTTGGCTCAGTGGATAGAGCGTCAGCCTGCGGACTGAAGGGTCCCAGGTTCGATTCCGGTCAAGGGCATGTACCTTGGTTGCGGGCACGTCCCCAATAGGGGGTGTGCAGGAGGCAGCTGATCGATGTTTCTCTCTCATCGATGTTTCTAACTCTCTATCCCTCTCCCTTCCTCTCTGTAAAAAATCAATAAAATATATTTAAAAAAAAAAATAAAATAAAATAATTTAAATTAGGTAGGTTTTAAAAATTTCCTTAGGTATCTTCAAGTTAGCCCAAAAGGTGACTATTATTTTTTCATTGCATGATTGGCAGCAGCATTTAATTCAGAGGTAGGAGTTGTTATAGATGCCTATGGCAACTTAATACTGCTATAATCACAGGGCTGGGATGCACAGATCAATAGCACACAGTGGCTGTAATCAACATGTAGATTAATGAACAGGGCCATGTCCACCGGGGAACACTAGACCAAAGACCAGTTGAGCATTTTAATAGCTAAGTTGCTGCTAAGTCTCAATTCCCCATCAATCTCCATCTATTATGACCATTGATGCATAGCAGACATTAAGAGGAAAACAATAACATGGGTTCATAAGTGCTAGGGTGCAAATGAATAGTTAGCTCTGGGAAAATCATCGCTGTGATTATTTCATGGCTCAGACTACCTGAAAGATCTGACACATTTTTTCTAATTTTCATTGTTCCCTGGACCTGACCTGCCTATATTTAATAAATTGGTCTTAATGGAATTAATAGCACAGCAAAAGGTTAGTTGAACAATCTTTTCCCTAGCTATCTCAATGTAGGCTTGAATTGTTTCTTTAACTAACTTACTTATCTTTGAAAATTTACAGCCAGAAAAATGAAAAATGAAAAGGACTCATGCAATCATCTGAAATATTATCATCCTGTGCAGGCAATATTTTCTCACAGTATGATTATGCATCATTGGTAAAGTTATAACCAGGTACATTCAATGGCCAGTGTCTTTATTTTCATTATCATTGACAGCTCAGCTCACGTATTTGGATGTAAAATAAATCTCCTATAAGTTGAGCTGCATGCAATCCATAGGAGTGTTTCCTGATGTGGGAGGGAATTTCCCATAGCTGCTTGGCAAGGTATAAAAATGATGCTTGTAGATGCTGCACTGTATTGGAAGATTTACATGTGCTCCTCTAATCCTTAAGTCAACTTTTTTTTTTTTAATATATATTTTATTGATATTTTACAGAGAGGAAGGGAGAGAGATAGAGAGTTAGAAACGTCGATGAGAGAGAAACATCGATCAGCTGCCTCCTGCACACCTCCTACTGGGGATGTGCCCGCAACCAAGGTACATGCCCCTGACTGGAATCGAACCTGGGACCTTTCAGTTCTCAGGCCGATGCTCTATCCACTGAGCCAAACCAGTTAGGGCCTTAAGTCAACTTTTTGACATAAATAATATTATCATTCTTTTTATAAGTGAAACAGCTAAAGCTTGGTGACTTTTCTGAGTCACATTGCCCATGAACTATGAAGCCAGCATAAAGGCACAGATAGTTCTGACCCTAAAGTTTTGCCATTTTCTTGACACCTTACTAGATCCTAAACACTAAGTCTGGACTGACTTCTCCTGGGCATTCTTATTAATCAATGAATTTAGTAACCTTTAGTTTCCTTACAAAGTATACACATCTAGAATATCAACCTACTTTCTTCTGGCTGACATTAGATGCAGGAACCTTTCACTGGAGTGAAGCCCTGTCTTTAATCTTGTTCTAGGTTACTTCCCCTGAATATCTATCAATTTCTTTAATGGTGGGATTTTTGGAATAAGCAACTGCAGTTGAATGACCTCAGTTGAATAGACTCTGCTTGAGAACTTAGAGCATGTCACTAAGTCAAGATTCAGGCAAATTATCTCTCAATTTATATGAGTTTTCTCTCTTACAGGACCCTTTCTATAATTTTAAAAATGTGATCCTCAGCACAGCCTTATCAAGCATTATTAACTTTAGTATCACTTAATACCTTACAGGTGTTTAAACTTAATGGGTGATTTTAATTAATGGATTTATTTTATTGAGATTTAATTTGCAAAATTTGAAGCTGGAAACCACAACACTGAGTAAATGTTTAAGATATCAAACAAAATTATTCTGACTGGTAGTGAGTATGGTTGCTCCTTACCACTTTTCGTAAGACAGTTTGAAAACTATCAGTAAATGCTCTGCAGAGAAGATGTGATACTACAAATGTGCATTCTTGCATTCATTCTGCATTGATTCTCTGTGTCCTTTATGCCTCCAAGAAATTGGTATGGGATTTTAACTTTCTAATAAAACTTCCTTACAAGAATCGCTTATATTAAAATCAGGATATTGCCACATCCCTGATGCTGATGTTCAGGTCAGACCTGGCAATGGTACATGATCCAGGACAGAAATGAGTAGTCCGGATACTTAGACATTAGCACAGGTTCTCTCAAATATTTGCCTTAGGATCCTGGGATAGTAGCTTACGTTTTCTTGGTGCCATATTCCTCACATAAAAATTGAGAGCATTTTTAAGGTTCATGTGATCTGACTCTTATAAATTTGACTTAATTATGGAACCACACAAAAATTCTTATTTTTACAAATCATTATTTCTTTCAGCGATCTCTTTGATACTCTTAAAAAATGATTCTCATTATTTATACTAAAGAGAGCTGAACACAACTTTTAAGGGATTACACATCTCTGTGTGCTGTGTGATGTCCTTCTTTTTTACTTCTGGCCACATAGATTGCTGGCCACTTAGACTGGATTTTTATATTGTCATATTCTATAGTGTCATATTCAACCTAGGAGCCACTGAACTCTGAACACCATCTCAAGTATCTTCAACCGATGGAGTTTGGTGTTTAGGTTGTTTTCCAACCTAGGTATATATGTTTCCTATATTCCTATTTTTAACCTCAGAGTCTTTGTCCTTTGCTTGTATGTGTTATACCTTTCAATTAAGAAACAGCTGTGAATTTAATTAATGTGTTGTTGACTCCCACTTTTTTCCAGGTCATTAATGAGGAGGTTAAATCAGAACAGACAAAGCTTTATCTCAGGTCCCAGAGGGACCTTTTAGTAAAACTTCTCCCGAAGCCTTTCTATCCCTTTGCATTGCTTTAGGGAATTCACTCTATATGGTATAGAATGTATTGTGAAAATACAGCATTTGAGACATTATAAATCTATACTAATAAAAGGATAATATGCAAATTGATTGGGACGCCCCGCCCCCCCTCACGCAACAACCAAAAGGCAGGCTGCATGGAGAGACCAGGCCAGCAGTGGGGACAGTGAGGGGTGACCAAATGACCAAACATCAGGCTACCTGGGGTGACCAGGCTGGCAGCCAGAAGTTCTTAGGGATGATCAGGATGGCAGGGGGGCAGTTAGGGGTGATCAGGCAGGCTGGCAGGTGAGCAGTTAGGAGCCAGAGGTTCCGGATTGTGAAAGGGATGTCCAACTGCCAGGATAGGGCCTAAACCAGCAGTCAGACATCTCCCGAGGGGTCCCGGATTGGAGAGGGTGCAGGCTGGGCTGAGGGGACCCCCCTCCCATGCACGAATTTTGTACACTGGGACTCTAGTATTTCTATAAGTTTACATGTTTTTTCAATTACAGTTGACATACAATATTATATTAGTTTCAGGGGTACAACATAGAGCAATTAGGCAATATATCTTAGATCATAAGAGCAAAATATAGAACTAAGAAAAAGGATAAAAACGCAAGTGCAGGTTTATAAATCTCTCCCTTTCTAAAACACAACTGAAGATTATAAAATAAGGAAGATGTTCTTTCAGAGAAAATTTGCTTAAAAATTAGAGAAAGTTTTCCCCCCACTTCTATTGCTTGGACAACCTGCTAAATACACTGTGACTTGCAACAAAATGAAGGTAGAATCTAGGAAATCACATGGACCCTTCCACAAACACCACCTCCTACACCAACAACACTTGAAACACGCTTCAAAAGAGTGCAGTGCCCTTTGAGCAAATGATGGATTAATTGGTTGTGATGCACAGACAGACAAGGGAAAAAAGGGAATACTATGCTTGGAAGCTGCTTTCCCTAGGGCATATTAATGTCATGCTGACATTTCAATGGAAGGATTTCAAGGGAATAAATGTGGCCAGTGCTTTCCATTATTTTCCCTGCCTTCACTCACTCTCTAATAATTGCAGCATTCATTCAAAGAGAATTTCCCTCTTACCTGGAAGGGCAATATCTAGCATTAGGAGCTGTACTAGTGTCTTAGGGCTGTCATAACAAATTGTCATAAGTTAGGTGGCTTAAAACAAACAGAAATTTATTCTGTCATAGTTTTGGAGGCCAAAAGTCTGAAGCCAAGGAACTAGCAGGTGGGATCGTGCTCCCTCCAAAGACTCCAGGCGAGAATCCTTTCTTGCCTCTTCCAGCTTCTGTTGGCTCCAAGTGTTTTTGGATGTGGCTGCCTAACTCCAATCTTTACTTCTCTCTACATGTGGCTTTTTCCTCCTTCTCTTTGTGTGTCTCTTAAGAGGTTTGCCTTGGGTATTAGGACCCACTCATAATCCTGATAATCTCATCTCTAGGTCCTTAAATTACATCTGCAGACTCCCTTTCCAAATAAGCTGACCTTCATAGGTTTATTGACATAACCTTTTTGAGGCAACCATTCAACCCACCACAAGGGCATACAGTGAGAGAGTGAATAAAAACCTCCTAAAGCCATTTGTACAAAACTAAAGAGCAATAGTGTCAAACTGCCAAAACAAAATGTGTAGACACATCAAATTTAAAAAATCCTTATCTTTCAAAATAAACTTATCTCTAAAGTGGCCAGTTTGTCTCAAGATAGGGATCTAATTTATCAGGCACCTTAATTTTGTAGCATATGCTACCAACTCAACAGGCAAAGCATGACTCAGACAGATTTAAGATACATATACATACAGGGCAAATAAAATGTAGTTACAAAAATCCATAACTGTGACTGCTGGTTGTCTTAGCTTCCTCCCCTCTTCTTTTTCAGGTTTCTGAATAGGTAAACCTTAAGATCCAGTACTCCAATTCAAGGTTGGAGGGGAAGACACAAGTGGTGCTCAGTTAGAACAGGCCCTGGAAACAAGTGGAATATATTTATTCTCTTTTGGATTAATAGCAGATGCTTATCATTTTTCCACTTTCAGAGATATAAATACAAAGGTAAATTCACCCCACAAAGAAGAAAAGAAACATAGCCTGCAAAAGAAAAATGTAGACTTCACATCAGAAGACCATGTACATATGGAATGTTTTAAAAATTGGATTCAGTCAACAAATATGTATTGAAGACCTCATTTGTGGCAGGTATGCAGCAGTGATTGGGAGGAGAGCAGTGAACAAAAACAGGCAAGGAATCCTGCTAGATTTGAATAGAGAAGTTACATAACAGATGAAAATAAAGTAGGTTTGACAGAGGTACATGCTAAGAAGGAAATGAAACAATAAGGAGAAAGGGCAACAGAGTGCAATTTCAGATGGGATAGTCAAGGTAGATAACAAGTGGCTCACACTCTCAATGGATTGAGTGGAAGAATAAATGAAAGTCTGGATAAAGTAAAAAAAAAAGAGTTTGAAAAAGTAAGGAAAAAACTAAAAAGGCAAATAAAATATTAAATTAAATAACTTAAAATATGATTAAGCATAGGAAAATGCTAAATCAATAATACAAACAAATGAAGAAGGAAAGCATGAAGAAGGCTTAAAAATATGGTAGAATGAGAGGAAAATGATAGTCTTGAGAGTATAAATGAGAAGAGCACAGACATTGAGCACATGCACTATAGTGTGATCACTAACTGGCCTGAAGTTAATGCCTAGAGTTCCTTCCAGTTTTAAAGCTGCTATGACAATGAGAACTTGAACTAGTGGTCTTGGCTGAACTTCAGCATAAAAAACAATATCCTTCAAGACTTACATGCTCATTTACATATTCAACCTTTCTGCTTTATTTCATCTCTAACTGAAATAAGATTTACAAAATATAGTTAAGAAGTATCTAAAAATTTGACACTGCTTGAGGGCAATATTGAGGTCTTCCAAATTTTTATCCCCAGGATACAGTATGAATCAGAATAAGCCCTAAATGAAGTTAAATCTGTACATATGTCAAATAGTAGATGAAAAAGATACTTTTATTTTTATTTCAGAGCGTACTCTCATACACAATTTCATTTTAAAGGAAGGATGACATAGTTATTGTATGTCTCCTCTCTGCAGTAATAAAATTGGCTTTAAATTCCCAATACACCTCTTACTAATTACCTAATTTAGACCAAAATAACTTGCTGACATGTTTCTCATTTTCTTTATCTGTAAATTGGTTGTTTTAGAGGAATCTGGCATATAATAAACACATCATAAATAATAATCCTAACAACCATTTTTGTCTTAAACTGAGAAAACAGACTCAGTAGGTTACAGAGCTAGGACTGGAATCCAGGAGCTCAGATGTGTAGTTCAGCTTTCTTTACACATTATTGGGGAGATAAGGAAGAAGGAATCAGAAGTGACCATAATATTTCATGCATGCATGAAGGACAGACTCTTGACTTTTGCAGGTCATAGAGAGATTAATAGACATAAAAACACTTTGGGGAAGGGATGAGAAAGAGGAGTTCAGTTTGGGAAAGTTGAATTAGAAATGCTGCCACAAGGTAATAATGGAGATGACCATATCATGTTTAATGGTTTTTCATTGCATTAACAATAAAATCTAAAGGCCTTTCAATGACCTACAAAATCTTATACTAACTGTTATATGTTCCTTCTCAGACCTCCTTTCTCCCTTTTCTGTACTTTCATCTTTCTTGCAATTCTATGACTATGTCAACCAAACTGATTATGATTATAGTCTGTGTACTTACTGTTCTCTAGCCTAGAATTTTGTTTCCCCTAATATTTGTATAGATTTTCCCTCATTTAATGCACATTCTCTTAAAAGGCCATCTTTTCAGAGAACTTACATTACAACTTCTTTGTAACAGCCACCGACTCCTTCCATCACTATTTATCTGCTTACCTTGTTTTGTTTGTCTTCAGAGCAATTAGAATGAACTGAACCATATGTTAGTTTGTGCATTTGTGTGTGTGTGTGTGTGTGTGCAAGGCATGTATGTGCCTGTGTCTTCCATCCTATATAATAAAAGCCCATTGACCATAATGGCAGAATGACCAGAACTGCTCAACCAGTCACTATGAAGTGCACTGACCACCTTTCGGTCCCTTTCCCTGCCCAGCAGGCTCCCATTGCCTGATGGCAAATAGGGACCTGGGGGTGGGTGGCAGGGGATGCAGGTGGCACCAGGCCAAGGCCCCCACCCCACTGGTCACCCCACACACAGAGGGAAACCCACAGCAGGGGTGGGGCTGGCGAGTGGGCGGGAACAGCTAGCCTCTTGGTCCCTCCCCCCGGGCCTTCAGGCTCTGATTGCTTGATGGCAAATGGGGAACCCGGGTGGGTGGCAGTGGGGGATGGGGCCAGCTGCCGGCAGCCAGGGAAGATGGCCCTGATAGCAGGCTAGGCCTAGGGACCGTACACATGCACGAATTTCGTGAGCTGGGCCTCTAGTTAGACTATAAACTGTATGAGGACAAGGGCTTTGTCTTGGCATCATCATGTCCCCATACCTTTAATGTCTGACATATACTAACCCTTCATAGAGCATGTAGATGAATAAGTGACTGGCACAAGCATTTAACACTAAAAACCTCCATTTAGATTTACTGTTAGTGACTATGATGTCTTATTCATGGGTCAAATTTTTGCTCTTCATTTGCTTGCTTAACTCATACAAGAAGAATATATAGCTTATCTGTTCTTATTGGGCCTTGAAAGTCTTAAAATTTGGATTCCAAGTTAGAAGGAAGCAGAGTAGCATAACTTATCCCAAATAAAGCTAACCTAACATTCAAATCCTTCTTATTTCCTCTGTGTGTGTGTGTGTGTGTGTGTGTGCGCGCGCACGTGTGAGTGTTTTTGTTTAAAAAGTCAGCACACTTCTATGTGAAAAGCAAATAGGAAATATTTTAAGTAAAGATTGGGTTAAAAATCTGTGAATGTGAAGTTGCTTATCATGCTTTGTCTGCTCTCTTTAAACAGGACTCAATCAGCTCAATTAAGTTATCAAACGCCAGAGAATCCCCAAGGTATCTAAATAGAAGCTACAGAATTTCCTGCATAATTAATTCCTAAAAATAACTCAATAATAGTATGGTATTCACACCTACTAATCTACTGTGTGTTAGAAATCTTGCCATAAGTATATAGCAAGAGAAAAGTACTCCTGACTCCCAGACATGTTTCAACATTTACAAAATGTACTGCCTAGAATTTCATTTTCTTTTTCTCTCTCTGGACTGGCATATTTTCAGCATCTAAGTATTTGCTTTAAGAAAATGTTTTTCACAATATTCCAAGAGGGCAAGTATAGTATGTGTATATGTGTCTTCTTCAGAAATTATCAGAAGGTCTGGCATAAAATAAGCAATAATTTATACCCAATAACTGAATGAGTAAATTTATGACACATGCATGAATGAAAATATTCTAGTTTAAAGTTAAAAAAACTATTTTTTACCATTTTAATTTTTCCTATTTTCCCAATGACTTTTTAAATCCTTTGCTTTCTTACATTTATGCTCTACTGCACCTCATTATTGTACCTCATCAAACATTTTCTTAGAAGTGAGATGAAATCTTTCGCTTTTATGCCTCCACCCATATTTTTATGTTATCAATTATTTTGGTTATATTTAGTGCCTCATATTTTTAATACTTTAACAAAACCAAGTTAAAAATTAGGCTATTAAACATGTTTTATCCTTTTAAACCTATATGTATCTTGCTTTAATTATCTGGCAAATTTTCATTGTTCTTTTGTGTTATTAAAATAACTAGAGGCCTGATGCATGAAAATTTGTGCATGCGTAGGCCTTCCTTTCCCCAGCTGCCAGCACTGACTTCCCTCTGACAGCCAGAATCTGGGCTGCCGACACCAGCTTCCCTCTGGCACCTGAGACCCAGGCTTCCCTCCTCGGGCCACCCACAGGCACCTGGGACCGGGCTGGCTTCCCTCAGCCCCAGCTTCATCAGGAAGGATGTCCGGAATGACGTCTGGAAGACATCCAGTCTAATTAGCATATTATACTTTTATTATTATAGATTATAAATAAATGGCTTAATTAGGTATGTTAGCTTCTCAATTATTACCTTGAGATATTTAAAGTGAGAGCTTGAAATCTTTTACCTATGGAATGGAGAAGGCCAAATTCCACCCCCTCCCCCTTAATTTTACTATTATTCTCACCTAAACCTCTGGTTGGCAAACTCATTAGTCAACAGAGCAGAAAACCACAGCTCGCAAGCTGCATGTGGGGTGACTGGTATTCCTTTGTAGTCAATATTTTAGAAAGTGACAATAAATTCTGGCTTTAGGGAAGAGTTTCCCCAAGCATGCAAAAAGCAATTAAAAACCCCACATAGTTGAATATTCAACATGACTTAAAATATATGATAGAAATGGTTAGGTTGAGGAAATATAGAAATTTCGACATAATGTAGTTTTGGAGATGCTTGACATATCAATTATAAAAAAATACCTTTAAGAAACTGAAAATAAAACCTCTTTTAGTATCTATGCTTAGGTTGTGTGTTTTAACTTTTCAAGACCTCACTAAACTGGCCTACCTTTCATCCATGAGCAACGATGGCTATAGTGGGTGCATCCTTCCCCTTTGACTAGAGGAGACAACTGATCAAAGTGTGGTCAGTTAGTTCCCCAGATTTAGGCCTAAGGGAATCTGTGTTTTCTGTCATGATGCTCACACAGAGAGAAATACAGATAAGTGGCTAATAGCAACAGAGAGAATGTTCAGATAGAGCTATGCTCCCTGGTTGTTATTTCTTTATATTAGTTATCTATTGTAGTGTAATAAATTATCACCAAACACAGCAACTTAATAAAATAAACATTTATTATATTGCAGTGTTTTGTAGTTCCAGAATCTAAATAGGACTTCACTAGGTACCTCTTAGGGCAGCCGTGGGCAAACTATGGCCTGCGGGCCGGATCCGGCCTGTTCGGCTGTTCTATCCGGCCTGCGGAGCCAAAAGAGCGGAGGGTTCTCTTGCTCTCCCTTCCGCTCCTTCACCAGCAGCAGTGTTAACATGGCAACATCGGGAAACACGGCCGCAGCTCCTTCTTCTGAGGGGACGGATTTATATCCGCCCATTCAGTAGAAGGAACAACCTCTCAATCTTCCAGAGGCTCCTTGTAATGCTCACAGATGCGTCCCCCGACATCACCCTGGGAATGCGTAGACACGTTATCGTGGTGATGTAGGGAGACACGCCCCTGGAGAGCACAGTATCAGAGCATTAGCTAAAAAGGAGACCAACAACACTGTTCCCACTGCAGTTGATGTTTTAAAGACCAAAAACCTTTCGACCCAGTCTACATTGCCATCTACATCTACGTCCCGGGCATAATTTGGAAGTTGCACTAAAGAAAATGTTTAATTTACTGTTTACACATTTTGTTCTTTTCTATTTGTTTTAGTTTTAAATTATTTTATTATATTTAAGTTTAATTTGAAAGGCTTTTGTACCTTTCCTTTGTTAGGCAATTTTATTTTGCCTTTGCCATCTTCAATATAAGGTATGTTATTGTGCTATGATTCCTCCATTTTTTGAAGTTTAAAATTATAATAATTAGTGTTTACATTCTTCTTGTTAAAATGTTTGAAATGAATAAAACTATTGAAATAAAAAAAATAAAGACCGTACCCTTTTATGTAATGATGTTTACTTTGAATTTATATTAGTTCACACAAACACTCCATCCATGCTTTTGTTCCAGCCCTCCGGTCCAGTTTAAGAACCCATTGTGGCCCTTGAGTCAAAAAGTTTGCCCACCCCTGTCTTAGGGTCTCTCAAAAAGCTTCAATCAAGGCATTGGCTATGGTTTTAGTGATGCCAAGCTCTGAGTGGCAGAAGGCCCACTTCCAAGGTCGTTCATATGGCCACTCACAGGCTATGGGTCCTCTATGGCTGCTGGCTTGATATATAATTTTCTTGTCACATGGGCCTCTCCATAGCATTTGCTCTCTTTAAAGCTGCTTTCCCAGATGTAGGGCTTGGAGAGAGGGAGAGAGGGCTAACCAGGCAGAAGTAACAGTTTTCTTGTTATCTAACCTTGAAATTTACATCCCCTTACCTTTGCTGTATTTTAATCATTAGAAAAGTTACCAGGACAGGCTCACATTCATGAAGAGCTCACATCCATACACAAGGATATAAATACCAGGAGGTGAAGATCAATGAGGGCTATTTTAGTGACTACATACTATAGACTACTCTTTATCCCCCAATGATTCATGTTCTTGCCAATTTCAGAGATATTCAACCTCACCAAAGATCCCCCAAAAGTCTCATTTTATTATGACATCAGCTCAAAGTCCAGAAGCACATTATATAAATTAGGTTCAGACACAGTTTCTTGAGCATAGCTTCCTTTTATCTATAGATGTGTCAAACTAAAGACACACACCAAACCTACAGATACTTATATCCCCTACAGCAAAAGCTTGGAGAGAGAGAAAGAGAGCAGGATCAAGACAGAAGTTACAGTATTTTTGTAACCTAATATTAGGAATGACATTCTATCAGTTTTGTCATATTTTATTCATCAGAAACGAGTCATTAGGTAGGTCCAGGGAAGAGAATTTGAAAGGGCATTATACTGGGAGACAGGGTTCTTTGGGGGCCCATTTGGAGGCTGCCTAGCATATCCTTTTGTAGGTCTTGCAACATTTCCATTTTTTTCTTTATTGATTAAGGTATTACATATGTGTTCTTATCCCCCATTGCCCCCCCACCGCTCATGCTCTCACCCCCCTAACCAATGGACTAAGCTTATATGCATGCATACAAGTCCTTTGATCTCTCCTCCTTACCCCCACCCTCCCCTACCTTCCCTCTGAGGTTTGAGGGTCTGATCAATGCTTCTCTGTCTCTGGATCTGTTTTTGTTCATCAGTTTATGTTGTTCATTATATTCCACAAATGAGTGAGATCATGTGATATTTATCTTTCTCTGACTGGCTTATTTCGGTTTACATTGCCACATTGCAGGCTTTTTAAAAAGTGCCCATTTTGTTTTTAAGTTAGCTGAAGTTGATTCCTGCTGCTTGAAACAGAGATTATTTAAATCCAATCTCTTTGTTCTTAAACTGGACCTTTTTTTTGTTCTTTGCATTTTTTAAAATCAAACTTTCTCGCTATCATGAAAATTCTATTCAAAATTTTTCTTTCACAATCCCGTTACATCCTTGTTGTTCAATCCACTGGATAGATTCAGACAAATTCTGTTGATATCACTACAGTATTTGACACTGTTAGCTGCTTCTTCTTTTTTTTTTCAAACAGAAATTAATTTTATTTTAATAATTTTGCCAGTAATAAGGCAGAGAACGAAAATTGTTCTGGATACTCAGCTCCACGCTAATAAAAGGTGGGGAAGATTTTTAAGAGCCAGGGTGGGTGGATGTTAGGCCATCTGATTTCTAATTGGTTTTACCCAAAGGAAAAGTCAACTTTCTTCTATCTTCAGGACTGGAGACTCCCAGATCCTTGAGAAAATCCTTACAGGAGTCTTTAGAAAAGATTTATATATCAAAGGGCCAGGGAAAGAATTTACAAGTTTTTTCAAGTAATTGCTCTAAGCAAAGGGAAATCAGAGCCCTAGAGTCAGGAGGAAACCTGTATAAAGTTTAGTCAGGCTGAGGAGAAGCTTAACACAATATTAAGGCCACTTGGTCAGTCTCCTCTAGCGTTTCTGTCACTCCTCCAGTGACTTAGCTGTTGTTTCTTTTCCCCAGGCCCCTGCTCATTTCCCTGGATCTAATTTTTCCAGTCTATTTCCTTGAAACCATGTTCCTTTTTGACAATGTGCTTTTCCACTTTGTCAAAAAGGATAGGAAGGCAGGAGTGGATGAAGTATGGAGACTTTCACTTCCTAAACTCAGGTAAAGTCCTTCCTTTGGAGAGGAAGCCTTTGTTATGGAAAGGTTTCTCACTGGTTATTCTTTCCATCTCCCTACCGGAGGGAATCTTTCTTGGATCCTCACTGGGAGAACACGGTGGGGTTCCTGGAAGGAAAGCTCACCAAATTTGGTGAAGCTCTTCTAAGACTGTGGCTTTAGAGATTTCTGCCTCCTGTTGGACCATACCGATCCTCCAGAAATTTCCATTTGTGTTCCTACCACTTTGTGACTTCTTGTAACTTCTATTCTGGGCAATCAGGTCTTTGCTTTGTATCTCTGCTCCCTCCTCTTTGAAATATTTGATTCCTCTGGCTTCTATGACATGACACTCTCCTGGATTAACTCATATGTTTTGTGTCTGTGTGTGTCTGAGTGTGTATGTGCTTAATGAGACAGTCTCCCTTTCCATGTCCCTTTAATTTTCACATAGTTCAAGATTATATCCTTTGCGTTCTTTGTTCACTGCATACAATCTTTGAATGACTGTGCCCTACATGATTTCAATGACAATCTTAAATAGAGAACTAAATCTCCATTCCAGATTGCCATCCACACCAACAGTTATCACTACCTATTCAATATTTTCACGTAATATTTCCTAAGCACTTATAATACTACATGTCCAGATTAATCTAGCCCCATCCTCAAAATCCTTCTTTTGTACTTCCTTACTTTCTGAAATAGAAACTGGGATATTATCCTTGATTCTTCCTTATCCACAAAGCACACATGTAATTCTGTTTCTAACTCTGTTTCTTGTCAATTTTCCCCTCTTCACATCCCTCTTTCTAGGATACTTTTCTTTTTCAATCCATACTTTTTTATTTTAAAATAAATGACTATTACCCTAGCTGGTTTGGCTCAGTGGATACAATGTTGGCCCTCTGACTGAAGGGTTGCGGGTTTGATTTCAGTAAAGGGCACATACCTCAATTGCAGGCTCTATTCCAGCCCCCAATTAGGGGCATGTGCAGGAGGCAGTTGATCTATATGTCTCTCTCACATCAATGTTTCTCTCTCTGTCTCTCCCCCCTCCCTTCCACTCTCTCTAAAAATCAATGGAAAAATATCCTTGGGTGAGGATTAACAACAGCAACAAAAATCACTATCATCCTTCTTGTGATGTGGAGTGTAAGAAAGAGATTAAGAGTATGGAATATAGAAGGAAATTAACAGGTTTTGGGTACTGGTTCTGCTTCTTCCCTACTCACCTGCCAGAAACCGATCATTGTCTCACTAATTAGAAAGGTGTGGACAAGGAACCTGGAAGGCTGGTCAACCTTGAAGCTCTGAAAGGTCAGAGCCGACCACTCCCTATCTAATTGAGACAATGGTAGCTGAAGCAACTTCCCCACCAAATAATCATGTAAATCCTTACTGACAAGATAATCTGCCTGTTACTGGAATTGCCTGCCTAAGGGCATTGGGTGTATCCCAAACCTGAATAAAAAGGATGGCAAGGCCAAAGCAAAGTGTAGTCCTCCCACTAGAGGTGGGCTCCCCCCTGGTCCCCAATATTCCCAAATTAATACTTTTCCAAGTCTCTTTTCATTTGTGTGAGGCCTTCTCCATAACCCAAACCCTGAACCACGTGGGATGTGAAAGGGGTTCCCACACTCACCAGCTATGTGATCTTGAGCAGGTAGTTTAACCTCTGTGATTCAGGTTCTTCCTTTGTAAAAGATGAAGTAACATTACCTACCTCATTGAGTTTTTGTTAAGATTAAATGAGATAATACAAGTAAAACATTTAGAATAGGCTCATAATAAAATAAATATTAGTTGTTATCTGAATTAGTTGATTACTGCAAAGACCTCCTATGTAGAACTCCTTTTGTTTGTTGTTGTTGTTATACTCACACAAGGATATTTTTTTCCCATTGATTTCTTTTAGAGGGGAAAGAGGAGAGAGGGAGAGGGAGAGAAAGTGATAAACATGATTGGTTACCTTCCTCAGGCACCAGGACCAGGACAGGGGATCGAATCTACAACCCAGATATTTGACCTTAACAGGGAATCTAACCTGAGACCCTTCAGTACTTGCCCAGATGCTCTCACCACTTAGACACACTGGCCAGGGCAAGAACTCTATTTTTTACTCTTAGTCATCAATTTGAAGCAGTCAGACACTGCAATGAAATACAAATGTAATTGTGTCCTTCCTTATTTGTTAAAAAAAAATCTCTTAATAGTTATCAATTGCTCTCTGATCCAAAATACTAATGTGCCTTATAAAGAGCCTCATGATCTTGTTCCCACATAACTTTCCACCCACCTATATTGTCAGTCTTTTGTTTCTCATAATCTGGGACCATTCATTCTTAGTGAGCAATTACTGTGTATTAGGGGACTGCGAGACATGAAGGCTGTGGTGACACTGTCCTGCCCTCATGCAGCTTGTGCTCTTGGTGGAGCCATTCATGTTTCTGACTTTCAGTTCTGCAAACTGATCACACTTTTCCTCAGTTCCAGGCCTTTTCAAATACTGCTCCCTCTGCCTCTCCTCCTTTCCTTCCTGCTACTTAAAGGTGTAATTTCTCTCATGCTTTGGGTTTGAGACTAGACATGCTTTTCTCTAAGAAAGTCTCCCCTGAGAGTTAATACTAGCTATTTTGCCTCATTGGACTCCTATTGCACATTGAAGGCAGTCCTATCACCATGTTCTGTTTACCTTTCAGCTTTGCTCATAGACTTGAAGCTTCTAGAGGGCCAAGGTTCTCGCTGATCACTGCATCTCTAGCACCTAACATCATGCCCAGTATGGAGTGCGACTTTTCAAAACACATCTGTTGAATTAATTTCAGGGAATGTTCTATTGGAATGTAATTTTGGGCATGGATCTAGGTATATGGAGACCCAACTTGGACAGAATCTGTGCTCAAATGAAGTTAAAGGTGTTGGGTACAAAAGCATTTAGCTAGCAGGGAAGAGAAGGATCACTTTGAATACAGAATAGAGTTAATCAAAATCTCAGCTGGCCCAATACAATGAATCAAAGCAAGAGAGGGAGAGAGAGAGAGATTAGAGTAAATGAGCTGTTTATTAAAATAACTCAGGAACCTGAGAACATAAGGGTTCAACTGAATTGGTGATAGAAGTTTAGTTGACACTTGACACTAGCAGGGACTTAGACTATGCTGTTTTGCAGACATCAGCTCCCTGGCTATCTGGCATCAGAAGCCTCAGCACAAACTCCAAGAGATATGAAGAGCAATGACAGTGCCCCTGGTGTGCATTAGCTATGAAAATAATTGTTCTTATGTTGGCAGATACAGAAGACATCTGTGCAGCAAGCTGAGCCAGAAAGAAGGAAAATGGCAGTTGCTGCAGGATAACCAAGAAGCCTAATTTCTGGAACTGTCTGGCAGGAATCTGTGCATGGAGATCGAGAGGATGAAGAGCAGGTAGGGTTAAAGTAAAATAAATTATTATTTTTGAGTATTAATATGAATATACACAAAGCCAGCTCATTTATATATTTCCCTCTCTCTCTCTCTCTCTCTCTTTTACCCTTACAAGGATTTTCTTAAATTAGTTAAGATGTCCTGTTCATATCTTACATGTATATATATTTTTGTGCCGGGAGCCATAAAAGCAGTTTTGGTCTCACTTCCTGGTCAGCCCTACTTCCTGATTGAGCAAGAACAAAGAAAGCCCGTGCGCGCCAAAAAAGCCCACGCGCACCAAGGGCCAGGAGAACCTCCCACATCAGAATAACCAATCAGCTAGGACAGATACCCAGTCCCCAACCAATCATCCCATGGCAACTCCTTATCCTACCCCTCCCCTCCTGAGTGCTTATATACCGCAACACTCGAATAAAAAACGAGGCTTGATCAGAACCTTGTCTTGCCTCCGTTCTTCGCGTTCCTTGTTTGTTCCATTCTCTTAGGTGGTTCCTGCGTGCCCTCATTGCTGCCCCGCGGGCCGGGGCATCTGGCACCCAACGTGGGGCGACCTGGGGACCCCCGACGAGAACGTCTACCGGAGAAGCCCTGGCCAGGCACCCCCCCAGAGTTGCCGCGAGGACCCGCGAGTGAAGACTCAGCATTAGATCGCCACGGTCCCACCTGCCGTGAGACAGATCGGAGTAAGGTAGGTAGACGATTTTTCAAACAAGATTTCAGAACATTTCACCCCTTTTTGCTCGACTGCTATTATTGGCTCTCTTGGTCGATTTTTTCCTGCCCACTAATAAGCACTCACTTGCCGATTTGGGGAAGAGTGAAAGGTACCCATCTCCGGCTGTGAGAACTCTGATTCACTTGAATTAGTATCGTCGCCCGGCTTTCTTGTCGCGAATTCTCTCCAATTAGATCTACTCTTAAAACCTTGAGCTTGCTTTGAACAAAAGGTCGTTCACCTCACAGACTCAACAAAGGGAATTCCTACTCCCTGACAAGGGCAAAAGGGGTCTTCCTGTCTGTGCGGATCCGTGTAGGCGGATTATACCTACCGACTGTTTCACGCAAGCAAGGGAGTAAAGGGTAGAGTCGAAAAGAGAGTAATTCCACCTGAATCCCTGGGTTGACGGGAAAATTCAGGCTGACCTGGAACAGGGATTATACGTCCCAGAGGCTTATGTGGGGGAAGGGGTCACTCGGAGAGCCATCCAGTCGACCAATAATGGGGAATTCTTTGAGTACCCATGAAATGTTCCTTGACGGTGTCAAGATGTCCCTCAGAGTGCGAGGAATAAGGGTTAAAAGAAAAGACCTTAGGCAGTTCTTTGAGTTTGTTCATGATACCTGCCCTTGGTTCCCCCTAGAAGGAACTATTAATCAAAAACGCTGGGAACGGGTAGGAGATGCCCTACAGGATTTTTATTGGGCCTTTGGCCCTGAGAAGATTCCCGTTACTGCCTTTTCTTATTGGAACCTAATTCATGACATTCTAAAAATCCATTCTCAAGACCCTGATGTTAAAGAGGTCATCAAAACAGGAGAGGAGATTCTTAAGGAAAACTCCCGTCCCCCCTCAACATGCCCTTCAGTCGTTATAGATCTCCCAGGAGAACCCCCAGAGACCCCTAAAGACCAAAAACCTTTAAATATTAAAAAAGAACCAGAAAAGCCACAAGAAAAAATCCCCAATATCTACCCCTCGCTTACCTTTAAAAGAGATCATTCAGATCACCTAACCCCTGAAGAACAAGAAACCTTAGATGAGGAGGCGGCTCGCTATCATGATGACCCTTGGCGCCCAACTGCCCCGGCGCTTCATAGACCTCCCCCCCATAATCCCAATTCCCTAGTTCATCCTTCTCCTCTTCCAGATTTTAACTCCCGTCCATCTGACCCCATCAGACAAGCTAAAATAACCCTTGCTCTAGAAGTTTCTTCTTTAAAGGAAATTTTACAGCAGAAACTAGAGCATGTCCAACTTATTAAAGAAATTCAAGCCCTCGAGGCTGAGCTTTCCACCCTAAGTCCTACCCAACAGAGTACTCCTCCCTCAACAAAATCACCCCCCGACAGACGAAAAACTAAAACTAAAGCCCCACCTCAGGCCCTATCGGCTAAAAACAAACCCCCTCTCCTTGCCTTCCCTGTCACCCGCAGTCGCGGCCCTAAACCCCCCTCAAAAGATATAGGGGAAGAGGAAGAAAACTCCCCTGATGAAGATGATACTCCCCCAGACTCCCAAAATCCTGATCAAGACCCTACAGATAATGACTCTGAAACAGAGGACCCAGACCCTGAGCCCCAACACAAGAATCAGAAATACTGTCGCCTAAACCTTAAACACATAAAAGATTTAAAGGCGGCGGTTACTAATTACGGGCTCCTTATACAATAGCTATACTCGAAAGCCTGAGTGATCGCTGGCTAACTCCTAATGACTGGATCTCTCTAGCCCGAGCGACACTCTCGAGGCGTGAATATGTCCTCTGGAGAACAGATTTTGTTGAAAACTGCCGAGAAACCGCCCAGCGCAATAGTGAAAGCAAAACTTCGCGCTCTTGGAGGAGAGATAAGTTACTCGGCCAGAGTCCCTATGACTCCAATGAGGCACAGGCGGCCTTCCCCCCTGGGTTATTAGCTCAAATTCAAAACACAGGCCTTAAGGCCTGGCGCCGACTCCCCCCAAAGGGCTCAGTCACAACCTCCTTGGCCAAGGTCCGACAGGGCCCTGATGAGCCTTATAGCGATTTCATCAGTCGCCTCACTGATGCCTCGGAACGGCTGATTGGCGAGGGCGAGAATGAGAGCACATTTATTAAACATCTTGCCTATGAGAACGCCAACCCGATATGTCAGGAAACCTTAAGACCATACCGGTGTGGGAGCCTTTCTGATTATATCAAGTTATGTTCAGGGATTGGTACTTCCCACTCTCTTGGCCTAGCTATAGGGGCAGCTTTAAAGAACTTCGGTCCGGAAAAACAAAGAGCCTGTTATAACTGTAAACAACCTGGGCATTTTGCTCGTGATTGTCCTACAAAGGATCCTCAGACACCAACCCTCCAGAAACCCCCCTCTAACAACTCATCAGATCAAAAACCCCCTAGAACCCCCTGCCCATGCTGCCGGCGTGGTCTTCACTGGGCTAAGGAATGCTACTCTAAAACGGATATAGAGGGCAAGCCTTTACCACCAAAACAGGGAAACTTCCAGAGGGGCCAGCCCTCAGCCCCAAACCAGGGACTGAATCAGGGGGCTATCCGATTCGTCCCACAGACGCTACCCCCTCAACAGATCCTTCACACTCAGGAGTCAGTTCCCTCCTCCGGGCCACCCCCGGCAGTGCAGGATTGGACCTCTGTCCCACCGCCAAATATGTACTAACTCCTGATATGGGTCCACAAGCAATCTCTACAGGGATTTATGGACCATTACCTAAGGGCACCATGGGACTTATTTTAGGAAGAAATAGCTTATCTATGAAAGGATTAGAAGAATATATCACTACTTGCTCCTGGGAGAGATGCAGAGAATGTACAGTTTGAATTTGAATTGCCATTGACTTAGAGCAAAGAATATCCTTACATGGTATTTTTCCTGGTTTGTATTCTTAAAGAATGTGGTTTCTTGTTCAAGTTAAAATCTTAGTTTGTATTTGGAATTTAAAATCTATAATAAGAAATGAAATTCCACTCCTGAAACAGCCTCTGGTGTGGAGAAATTCAATGGTGGCAGGAGAGGGCAAAGCTATCTGCTCTCCTGCAATGAGATTACTTAAAAGTTTTCTTTAAAATTCATAAAATAATCCGCAGGAAGATTCTGATCTTGGCCAAATTGAGTGTTAGTTATAAAGAAAAAATTTGAGATCTGTCTTTTAAGCATGAAAAAATGTGGCCAGATCTGTTGCAAAAACTTCCCCTAAAGTAAGCAGGATGTAGGGGAAGGGAGAGACACATGGCAATCCAATATAGACACCACTCCCCAAGAAAGCCACCATGAGAGGCCTCATATTCGCCATCTTTCCTTTTTCCAGCTAATGAATTAAAGTTTTTACAAATTCTTAAATGCATCGGGGATTTCTGTGCTCATGTAAAGTGAAAAGGCCAGTTTACAAACGAGTGCGCATAGTTTTTGAGCTGGGCTTGACACTTTTCTGTGTACAGAATAAAAACCCTAGAGATTTTAGCTTTAAAGATGGCGAAGATGAACTGGGAGACAAATTAAAGCTAGTTTCCCAAGGCCTTTTAAGCAGCCCCTTTTGAAATTCCCGCCCTGAGGCAAGCAACCAGCAGGAAGTAGATAACAAGTTTGCATATGAATGGCGGATGCAAAAACTAGTAAATCATATATGAATATAAATATATTTTTTTTTCCATGTTAAAATTTCAAGGCCTTAACAGAGATAATTCTTGTAAAGCTCCAAGGGCCCAGAGTAATACAAGAAAATTATTCTCTCTTCTTAAAAGAAATCCTTTTAAAACATCTAATATACTTGAAATTGCATGGTATTATTCTACAATGTCATTATAATTTTTGATATTTTACAAACAGCATATTGTACAATTAATCCAAACAAACTTAAAAAAATCTAAAATTTTTTTTAATGTTTGGCAGCAATTTAAAAGGGACATGAAAGGATTCAATTCCTTCCACTGTGTGAAAGGCCCCTTGGGAAGGTACTTGAGCATTCTATATTGGCCCTTTTTGTCAAAAGGAACCCTCTTCTCACAATTCAATTTGCCCACAGCTGTTGCTTGAGTTTTCAGTTCATTCTGAGGTTGAAACCTCATGTTGGATGGTACCATAGATCTGTCTCTCCCACAATGGTGTGAGCTGGGCCCTCCTTGGAGAAGAAACCTGGGTTCCCCAAGATATATGATCAATGCCGGGGCCCCCCACCAGTGGGGGGATCCCAAGGCAGGTGCTGGGCATGGAGGCCATAGGGGCATAGGCTACCAAGGAGACAGAACTGAACCTTACATCACCCTGCTTGGCCCCGGAGGATGGCTGGTTAGTCAATGACGGGTAAGACTCCTCAAGGGAGGGGCAACCTAAGACAGGCACAGTCGCAGGGGGCCATCAGGAGAGAACTTGGGGGTCAACAGAGGTGTGGCACAGATCCTCACCCCCACAACATTACAGGGGTTTGAACACTCGCCCCTTCTGAGGGAGGTCTCCTGCCCCATGGCTTCTTCGTGCTTCCCATGCCCAGCTCAGATTGGGACCCAGGCAACAAACAGATTTGGCCCAGCTAAGACTGAGACCCAGGCAACAGAGAAGTGGTTGATGGCAGCTGCCCTATACCTAAATCTAGCCTAAATCCAGGAGTGCTCAGGGCTTTCTCAAGGATGCATATAATCCTTTCCATTAACTAAAATTGTTGTTAAAGTATTAAATTTGACAGTAAAATAGTCAAGTTTTCAGATTAATTTAAATTGGCTAAATGAAATAAGGGAATATTCAAGAAAATCTAATTGTACAAAAGGTTGTTCCTAAAGTATTAACCAAAATTTCTATTTGTAGTTCATTTCATGGTAAAATTGCTTAACATGCAATGAACCTAAAGCAGTCATATTTTTGTGCAAAAAATTAAAATTTAAAGTTATCAAGACTGCATTATATATTTTCCAAAAGCCTCCTAATAATTAAATTAAAAAAAGGGGGGATAGTGGAGTAATATTATGTAAGGAAAAATACCTTGTAAGTAAATTACATCTAGAAAAATTTTTACTTTGAAAATTAATTTTCATTTGTTACGCTAACAGCAAGACACCCATGAAAAACACACATGGTGTCAAAATAAGCCAAAGGAAAATTAGTTGGGCAAAAATAAAAAGGATCCCAAGTCAAATTTATAGAAAAGACACCTTTATTAACTTTTGGTCGAGAATATGTTTGTATATTTTCAGAAAAAAAAAACCTCCAGGACCATGTGGATTCCTGCAACAGAGAGGAATTAGCAGGAAATAATTCAGCCATGAAGACAAGAGGAAACGGCATACGCTGAGGGGCTCTTCTATAGGCCCTACCTGCAACCTAAGACAGGCACTGAATCAGAGCGATTCAGTTAAGCCTATGACGGGTAATGCAGGCGTTAAACCAGGTATCCCGAGTCTCCCGACCTAAGACAGGCGCAGCCACCGCAGGGAAGGCTCTCTGGCCTTAAGTCCAGGCTCTACCTCTCCTCCCCGAAAGATACTTGTGGGCTTGGGAAACCCAAGGGAGGAGACGGGTCACTACTCCCTCACTCGGTTAAAGCCCACTCCCGCTTAAAAACAGAAAGGGAGGAGATGCCGGGAGCCATAAAAGCAGTTTTGGTCTCACTTCCTGGTCAGCCCTACTTCCTGATTGAGCAAGAACAAAGAAAGCCCGAGCGCGCCAAAAAGGCCTGCGCGCACCAAGGGCCAGGAGAACCTCCCACATCAGAATAACCAATCAGCTAGGACAGATACCCAGTCCCCAACCAATCATCCCATGGCAACTCCTTATCCTACCCCTCCCCTCCTGAGTGCTTATATACCGCAACACTCGAATAAAAAACGAGGCTTGATCAGAACCTTGTCTTGCCTCTGTTCTTCGAGTTCCTTGTTTGTTCCATTCTCTTAGGTGGTTCCTGCGTGCCCTCGTTGCTGCCCCCCGGGCCGGGGCATTTTTAGAGTGTTTTGTATCAGTCAGTACATGCAAGGTTATGCTGCAATAACAAACAACCACAAAGCTTTTTGGTTTACAGTAAAAACAAAACAAAAAACCCACCTATTTCTCATTTACATGTTTGCTGTGATTATTTTGACTTTAGTCTACATGTTGTCTTCATTCTAGGATCCAGACTGAAGAACAAACTCCTTTGGGGGATATAATGTACTAGTAGCATAGAAAAAGGAAAGATGCAAGACCTAGCAATAATTTCTAAAACATTTGCAATAAACTTCACCTGTTAATTTTTCATTTGCATACCTGCATCTGTAGGGGGGGGACACTGTAAATCACATGGCAATGTGTAGGATTGATTAATCTTCTCATTGTACTTCAAGAAATAACTGATAACAGTAATCTAATAATATCTGTGTTTCCTTAATTATACAAAAAAAATCTGTTTTATTTAGCTCTATTGTTTCCATGTTTGATTTTCTCTTCAATTTGGTTATTTTTCTACCTTATTTTAATGGTTGTTTAGGTATAATGGCACAATTGTAACCAGTATAGTTTTATGTTAGGATACTGTCTTCAGTTTTTCTTGATAATTGGTGAACTACATGGCCAAACAATTATTTTCAACTGATTTCTTATTTTTTTTAAAGAACAAGTTTTAGTCATTTAAATGTCATAGTGATTTTTCCTTATTACTTTTTTCTTTTTAAATCTTTTTTCTTTTGATGTGAGAGAAACATTGATTGGTGCCTCCCATATGTGACTGGACCGGTGATTGAACCAGCAACCTAGGTGTGCCCTGAATGGGAATCGAACCCACAACCTTTTGGTGTATGGGATGATACTCCAACTAAGTGGGTCACCCAACCAGGGTTTACTTTCTTTTGTGTGAGATTATTACGTATTCTTGAAATTCTTCAGATTCTGACACCTCTTTAGTCATCAGTACCAATTTGTAATTACCCTCATGTTTCCAATCAATTTATTCTTATTACAAACAGTCCAGGACATTTTTTATTATTTTTCATTTCTTGGGCAATAAGATATTCTTCATTTAATTTGTAAAAGTAAGAGACTCTGTACTTACTTAAAATAGGTACATATAGCACCTGTGAATGGTCTGGAAAATTATAATGAATGACCAGTATTTTAGTATATCCATGAAAAACCTATCTTACTCCATGAAGGTAAGATTTCCCAATGTTTCCATTTTCATTTCCATGTATCTGCTATACAAAATTTCAACAACAATTTGTAATCTTTGTATAAATTGAATATTCTATTTTATCATTCAAAAGGGCTTATCCTTAAACCATAAGGAAATTAATTGATTCATATCAATGATCAATGGAAGTCCTGAGGTAAGACTATCAGGGTAAACACAATCAACCTGTGGTTGTTTTGCTTTATTCTCAGACAAAAAGCAAGTGGGACACAGGCTTCAGATCCATACTTATGAGAAACTGGACAATGAAATCTATTGTCATTTCTGAAAGTCCTTCCAGGTGGAGAAAAAAATCTAGGAGGAACTTACTCAAAAGCTTTGGTGAAAACTTTGTGGTATTTCACTGGAAAACATTAGATCACATGGATTTCTTAACTAATTACTAGTAAGGGCAATGAATTTATTCTTAATACTAGAGGCCTGGTGCACGAAATTTGTGCACGGGAGGGGGGGTCCCCTCAGCCCAGCCTGCACCCTCTTCAATCCTAGACCCATTGGGGGATTGGGCCTAAACCGGCAGTTGGACATCTCTCTCACAATCCAGGACCCCTGGCTCCTAACCACTCACCTGCCTACCTGCCTGATTGCCCCTAATGGCCTCTGTCTGCCTGCCTGATTGCCCCTAATCACCTCTGCCTGCCAGCCTAATCACCCATAACTGCCCCCCCTGCTGGCCTAGTTGTCCCCAACGCCCCTCCCCCCCCCCCCCCCCCCCGCCAACCTGGTCACCCTTCACTGTCCCCATCTGCCGGCCTGGTCACCCTTCACTGCCCCCCATGCCAGCCTGGTTGTCCATGCAGCCTGCTATTCAGTCGTTGTGTGAGGGCATCCCGACCAATTTGCATATTACCATTTTATTAGTATAGATAGGCAGGCACTATCTGAAGATAGGAGCTAATGGAAACAGTACTTTCAACACATAATTTTCAATAAGAAGGTGTGGATACCAGGACAAAATTAAGGTTCACATAAAAAGGCATAAACAAATCCTGGATAATCAGCCAACAATAATAATGGTCAATTCAGTCTGCTCTGTGTTTACATGTTGCCTTTTGCAATCATATCTAAAATAATGAGAAAATTATCCAACTTTGTTAGCAGATGACAGAGAGAAAGAATAGCTTTTCTGTTCATGTTTAAATCACTTCCTCTGATGCCTTGAAGGATTTTGCTCCTGACACACATTCTCTTCTACATGATTCATAATTCTTGATAATTTCAAATATAATAGATGGTCTTTAAATGATGTGGCTACTTAGTTTCTTGATCTTCCTTCCTCCAATGACTTTGTTCTATATTCTTTCTTGCTCATCTTTCCCAATCATTATCATTAGACCTTGTCATTATAAAAACCATATCCTATCCTTAGTCTCAATTTGAAGAATTACCTTTTCCTATCATAATAGACACTTTTTTGGGAGTGTGGGGTGGGGGTGATGTTCTGGCTCATTTCTTTTTGTATTCCAAATCCAGATATCATAATACTCACCAGGGCCTCCAATCCACTGATTCTACCCCTTTATTCTCCTATCTGCCTTATGTCTTTGTTCCTTTCTTTAATCTGCTTAAATTTCCTCATCAATCATTGGTTGTCACTCCATTTCATACAGATTGAATTTTTTTGTTCCTTTCTCATTTTGCTGCACTTTTTTTTTTTTTTGCCAAAGTACAGCCCTAATTAAATCAGATTTGCCCCTTAATGTATGCCTGAATCTACATGACTGAACAAAGCTGAATGAATCCATAGCTGTCACCCTTTAAATTCATGATTATTAATCTCAAGTGAGCCTTTAATATTGTGTGGCCATCAGACTATATATATTCCTAATATATATGCCTTGTCCATTAATCCTCCTACTCTCATAGATAATTATTTCACACCTTTCCTTTTCTTCTTAAACATCCAACCAATATCTTACCTGCATAGCTCACTCAGCTCATGAACATGCTTCTTATTTTAGTGAGAATGAAGAAGCTATCAGAAGAGAATTATCATTGGAATTCACCACCAAATCTACCCATATAGGCATCAGAACCCATAAACTGGGCCCTTTTCTTTCTTGTTACTGTGGATACATTGTCTCTGATCCTAGCAAAGGTCCGCTTTTTCACTGGTATATTCACCCATGCCCTCTTGTCTTCTGAATACCATCATTCTATAAAATGATGATCTGTCTCATATATCTTCTTCTTTTCTTCCCATAAGCACACAAACTGTGCTATTTTTTCAATTAAAAAGTCTTATATTGATCCTTCTTACTGTGACAACTTCTATCCTTTCTGTCTTTGCTGCAAAGAGGAACAGCAAAACTAATCAGAAGTACTGAATATACTCACTGCCTCCAGCTTCTCTCTTCTCATTGTCTTTTGAACTTACCTCAACCAGCCTTTGCCCATGGCCACTGACACTTTTCTTATCAAGATAACCAGTGCTATACTATCCCTATTGTCAGATCCAGAGGCTAATTCTCATTCTTTTCCTTCAGCATCATTTGGCACAGTATCCTTTAAACATTTTCTTTCCTTAGCTTTTACATGGTCCTGACTTCTTTTTACTCAGTGTTCCTTCCTTGTTCCTTTTGTTGGTTCCTCCTTACCTTCCTAACTTCTAAAACTTGGAATGTTCCAGAGCGCAGGCTTCAAAATCTTCTCTACTCTATAAACTTTCAGAGCTCCAGATGTATATCTCCAGTTCAGACAACCTCCCTGCATTCCAAGCATATGCAGCAAACTGCCTGCTCAGCACCAACATGTTGCTAAGATTAAAGTTGTGGAAGAAGCTTAGTGATTGGAGCTGAGGAATGAAATTAAGATAAATGGTTCATCCCACAAAACTTGAGTAGAGCTAAAAAAAAAAATAAGTGATCTCCATATGTGTGATGTGATCAGATATTCTTTGGAAACTGAGAAACTAGCTTTGTTTTAAATCAGAGTTGGTTTGGAGACAAAATAGATAACCTGTACCATTAAGGGGTATGTATACCTGACACCTGCGGCCTTGGAGAATTTTCTGAGGTACTTTATTGATGGAGGGCATCTAAATACCTATCAGATTCAAACATCACTCTTAATAGAGCAGTCTGTATTATCTGCTCCCCATGGCCAGTGGTGCTGGGAGTAGAGATTGATTTACTAGGAGCAGTGTTGGTCTTGGTATAGAAATTAATAAAAAAGTAATTAGAGGATTTAATTTTTCACCTGTAGTGTCTCACCTGCCCAATGTTTTGTGAGCTTATGAGACTAGATCAAAGAAACTCCTTCATGAAGTATCTGGCTATACATTTGTGTTTAAATCAACCTTGACATAATTAAAAAAACACACACTAGAGTTCGTCAAGGAAGGAGAAAGAGGGTGCACTGCACTGATTGGTCTAATTAAAAGATCAATCAACTCTGTTAGCTGTTTGGAACACTATTGGAAATTCCTAGGGCCAGTGTTTTAGCTCTTGGTTGAGCACTTATACTATCCAGGATCTAGAGCCATGGACAAGGGTGGGGAGGGGAAAGAGTCCACCACCAGCAACTTGAAAGGACAGTTTTGAATTGTGTTTGGAACACAACATTGAAATGTTAGTGGGCTGCGAAGCCTCCAAGGTACAGGTGCAACAGAGATGAATAGAAAATGTGTACAGTCTGGCACTAAGAATTATATATGTTTTCAAATACGACAAATGCCTCCTTTCCTACAGCAGAATGTCTGACATCAGTCAAAAAGTTACTCAATAATGGACGTAGATGCCAAGACTTATATGTCAAGTTGGGGAACACACATCATTGAAAGTACCTTAACATATATGACGACACTTGAGGGACCTTTGCATAGAGGTGCTGTGGAGTACAGTGTGAAAAATGATAACCAGTTAGTGCAATTTGCTGCAACAGCTATTTACAATGAAGAGAATTACAAGCCACAAGGCCCCTCATTTTCCAACTGCTAGTAAATAAAACTAGAGAGAGAAAATGAGTGAGGCAACACTCCTAGAAAAACAAAGATGGAATAATGGGGTTGTATTGGAACTGAGGCACAGTTCAGGTTGAGGGAGCTGACACGGATGTCTGAATGGTTATGCCTGTGAGTCTAATCACAGACAAGCAGAGTCTTAGGGAGTGGGAGTGAGCTGATCACCTGGCCAGGAAGTTCTGTCTAAAGATACCAGGAGAGCCCTAAGCTGTTTGGCTCAGTGGATAGAGCGTCGGCCTGTAGACTGAAGGGTCCCAGGTTCGATTCCTGTCAAGGGCATGTACCTTGGTTGTGGGCACATCCCCAGTAGGAGGTGTGCAGGAGGCAGCTGATTGATGTTTCTCTATCCCTCTCCCTTCCTCTCTGTAAAAAAAATCAATAAAATATATTTAAAAATAAATAAATACATAAAGATACTAGGAGAACTAATCAGAAACTGTACCAGTCGTCTGGCTTCTAGTTAGCACAATTGGCTAACTATTAGGACAAACAGAGCTGTTAAATTTATCCATCCAGGCCTTATCACCCAGAGGTCCCCAGTTAAAGCTGAAAGTAGATTCAGAGGGTACATATAAAGGAGTCCTTAGAATTATGGAAAGTTAAAAAAGGGGAGGGTTGACACAAGAGTGGGATTGTTGGGAAAGAGTGCACTCCTAGGGAGAACTGACTGGACTCAGTGATGAATGGTGGAAGAAACTGAGAGATGGACTGAAGGGGTGAATACTTATAGTACGTGAAAGAAAGCCATCTTAGTAAGAGATCTCTTTTCAGAATGCAATTCCCCTGAGTGGGCTGCTGAAATGCACAGTGTGAGTGTGTGTGCAGGGTTGAGCCTTTGCCCTGAAAGGAGAGGAGGTAGGACAAAGGGCCCAGGTGGCTGATCAGGCTTATTTCCTGGCCACCTTTGAAGCGTCCTAAGCATGAACCATTGGAGACATAGGCTGACACCGGGGAAAGGAACCGAGGCAAAGGGAATGCTTTTCCTGGTTGGGAGATGTGTTTTGGATGGAAAGAGGGAAACCTTTCATGCATTTAGGTGACTCAGTGGGCCATTCTTGAAGTACAATTACAGATTCACTGGAAGGCAGAAGAGAAGACTGGGATAGGCCTGGAACCCAGGTACATGTTGTACATTTACATCTCCTAAAAGAGAGAGGCAGTTCCTGTAAGAAATATGCTGGAAGTAAACTTTGTTTTAGAAATATGTAGCAATAGAATGAAAATGTAATCTTTTGAGCAGCACACTTAAAAATTCCTGTGAGAAAAGTGACCTGCTTTATCAGTCAGCTATTGAGGAAAAGGCAGCACATGCTGGTGCCGGGTTTTCCTTTGGACAAAGGTAGGAGAGTTGCTGAGCAGAAAAGGTTGAGGGTGAGCTGGTGGCTGGGCTAGGAGGAAAGGCTGGGCACACTGTGCAAAGTGACTCATCACACACTCCAACCAATATGCAGTCATGCTACAAGCTTTGTGCTTAGCTTTCTTCAGAGGGCTGGTGTTAGAACAGTTTTTTGGGTTAAGTTTGGGTAAAAGTAGAAACTGATGGGTTACATAGAAGTGGTGACTTATATGTCATTTTCATTGATGCATCTCTACTATTATTGAAATTTTCATATAATTCTATATCTAGTGTATCTTGAGAAACACATCAATGGAAACTTGATGATAAAAAAACCACATCTTACATAAATATTCAAAATGTGTTGGTTTTTTTTTGTACAGATAAGTGGTAAATGAAAGATAAGTAAAAATGAGAAATAAAATAAAAATGATCAGGCATTTAGTGGCTTATTATTTAACAACTGATTTCACAGCTTCAAGAGCAGCAGTTAATAATGTCATATTTATATCAAGAATAATCAATAAGCTAAATCTGATGATTGTAACTAGGGAATATATTAGTGCATACATAATATATAGAGTGCATTCTCTCTTCTTAGGCCAAATATTCTTTTATCAGAGAAACAAAAAAGATTAAGTTACTGGCTTTGTTCTTATTTACAATTTTGATTTTTGCTCTATATAATATTTTTATTTATTCAGATTTTTAAAATTTTGCATTTAATATTATTGATCTTGATTACTACATTATGTGGTAGCCTCTTAAATTCTGTGCCTAAGGCAAGTGGCTGCCTTCCCACCCTGCGTGGCAACAACATTGTCTGTTTGAGTTGGTGCTAAGCTGAGCAGCATTTACAAGAAGTCTGCAGCACTGGTACCTATAGTTAAAGGAGCTGCTTAAAATATTCTGGATATTTTCCTTAATTATTTGAGATAAGCTCTATGTTTTGATGTGACCACTTCTAATGAAAGTTAGTAGCTCCCCACTTCCGCCCTCCCCACCCCCCCCCAAGCAAGGCCTGATGTACATCAGACAAAGAGAAGCTCCTAAATTATTGCTAGGTCACACATTTCTTTGAAAGAGTATCAGGAGATTCAGTCAGCAAGTTAACTCCTGGTCTAAGCATGAGAAAGGGGAAGTATAAACAATGAAAAAGAGATACTGTGGACAAACACAAAATTAAAAAGCTCCTATTGGAGTGAGACAGATGGTTAGGGCTTCAATTTTACATAGGAGAAAAAAGTAGGAACCCTCGAGAATGCATGCTTTTTCCCTTTGAACTCCTACTCCTTTCATCTTTTAGAGTTAAGCTTCTTTTAACTCCAACACTTTAACCCAACCGACATTTTTCTATTTCAACTCTTTATTATGTTATTATATCCTCCCATTTTTCTTACAGCTCCAAGCCTAGACCCACATAATTTCTGAGTCAATCACAGAAGCAGCGAGAAACACAATTTTGGCTTTCCCTTTATCCTCCACCCCAGTCTGATTAGCTTTGGATCCAGTCATTGTCTGGATTTGAGGAGATTATACTGGTAGCCATTTTCTGCATCGCTCATTGCCCCATGTTCCCTTAGTTGCCAACAAAGTACGGGGCCAAGTGTGTCAAATATAAGCCCCAGATGCTTAACTAGTCAACTCCGTTTAGCACCATTAAGTCCCAATTATAAGTCGATAGAACTGATACTTTCCTTACTTTGAACTGATTCATTCCACTATTTCATCAATGCCTGCCTGTGTAGGATCAAAGCTTCAGTGTAAACCACATCTCTCACTTTGGCCTTGTGCCCTGTCTTTGCTGGCGTTCTAATTGGATTTTGCAAGAGCTTGATCCTGCCTCATCTCTCAAGTATTGATAGGTTCTCTGACATATGCCCAGATCTCTTAAACAACTGTCACAGATTTGTCCTATTGGGTCCCCCAAACTGGTCTAATACCTTGCTTCTCCAGTTGATTGCTTGCCTGGGAACTTACTGCTAAGGGAATACCGCCGCTGGTGTTCTCACCCCTCAGACACACACAGAAAAGTGATTTTCTTTTATGTCCAGTGAACTCAGTATAAAGATATAAATATCTGTTGAATGAATAAGGAAAGTAGATGATTCTGCCTGAAGTGATTTTCCTATGATAGGAAAGACATAAATAAAAAATAACGTTAACTGAGCAATATATTTTGCTAGCTTATTTTCAGAAAAAAAAGGTAATTTTAAAAATTTATAATATGCTTTGCTTTTAGGATTTGTGACAGACTCTGGAGGCAATGCCAAAGAAAGAGACTCAAGCCTGTTTTGAAAAACACCAAATTGCTATTAGGATTTAGCCTTGCAAGCTGACAGCCTGGAAGGACAATGCTCATTTTTAAGTACTACTTTGTTGATTAAAAAAAACTATTTTTCAGCTCTGGCTGGTTTGGCTCAGTGGACAGAGCGTTGGCCTGTGGGCTGAAGGGTCTCAAGTTTGATTCTGGTCAGGGGCACATGACTGGGTTGTGGACTTGATCCCCAGTAGGGGGCATGCAGGAGGCAGCTGATCAATGATTCTCTCTCATCATTGGTGTTTCTATCTTTCTCTCCCTCTCTGAAATCAATAAAAATATATTTAAAAATATTTTTTAGGGCTTTACAACCACACTTCATGGAGCTTTGTGTTAAATGGTCAAATATCAATAAAAGTTGGGGCTTATATTCTGAAAACTAAAAATAAAATGGGGGTGATCAAGTAACTGGTGGGCAGCAACATTTGCATTAGAGTCTTTCATATGTAAGTATACTTATTTATATTTCCAAAAATATAAAAGAAAGACATATAGCTATGCCAATAATGAATCAACACATAAGTCAGAAAAGCTATAAAAATCAAATTACATTAGCTTCTAGTCACCCTTGACTCTTTTCTTTTTCTAACAACCCATATCTAATCTATTGCAACAAATTACCACAAACTTATAAAGCACAGACTGTTGCCTTACAGTTCTGTAGATTTGAAGTCTGATGTGGATCTCACTAGGTGTAGATCCATCCAGGCGGAGGTTCCCTTCTGGAAGCTGTTTCTTGGCCCCCTCCAGCTTCCAGAGGCTGCCCTGACCTTGGTATGTGGCCCCTTTCTCTATTTTGAAAGCCAGCAATGTTGTATCTCTCTGTGCCTTCCCTCACAGCTTCCTCTGACTCACTCTTCTGCTGCCCTCTTCCACTACTAAGGACTTTTATGGTTACTTGGGCTCACAGGATAGTCCAGGATAATCTCTCATTTTAAGATCACCCCATTAGCAACCTTAGTTCTGTTTGCAACCTTAATTCCCACTTGCCGTGTAATTTAACATATTTGCAGGTTATGGGAATTAGATATGGACACATTGGAGGCTGTTATTCTACTTTACCTGAAGCACATTGCTACCAATAATAAAACTCGCTTCCACAACCTCCTTAACAGAGGTTTCTCCTGCTATCCAAAAGAGCATTCCCATGTAAACTTCCTTAAGCTGAAATGGTGTAAAACAAAGGAACAACAAAATAAAATGAGATAGAAGCACAGATGTTCACAGACAGAGTATGAAGCTATGGGGGCTTGATGCTGAGATGCAGTGTGGTTCCTGGGATGGAACCTAGCAGAGCCACGCTCACTGCTCTGGGGGCACGCAGCCTGCTAAACCTAGGCTCACTGCAAAAGAAACCTGAATGCTTGTTCACTTTTCACCTTTTTTGTAAAAGTGAAAATCCTTTTTGGATTTCTTTGGGTGAGTGAAACAGGCACTAATGCAGGTCTTTCTTAAAAGCGAAGTTGTAAACTTTCGAAAAGTGGGGGATACCTGTACATCAGACTCCCAGTACTTCTTCCACCACCACTATCCCTGTGGTCCAGCACCATCACCTCTTGCCTGGATTATTGCACCATGTTTCTAGTGATCACTGCTTTATTCTTTCCTTCTACAGACTATTCTCTGTAAAGCAGCCTAAGTCAGATTTTGGACTCAACCCTCCCTCCCCCAGTGCTTCCCACTTTACTCAGAGTAAAATCCCAAGTTCTTAAGGTGGTTTCAGGCCCTCTGTAATCTGGCTGAGTCATCTCTCTATCATCATCATCTATGCCACTCTCTACTTGCTCTGCTCCAACCACACTATCTTCTTGATGTTGTGCCAATAGGGTCAAACTGATTCCAATTCAGGGCCTTTGCATTTGCTAGTCCCTTTATTTAAAACTAGAGGCCTGGTGCACAAATTTGTGCACTGGGGGGGGGGGGACTGTGGGAGGTTGGCTGGCCAGGGGGTGGGGTGGGGGAGGACTGTGGGAGGTTGGCCACCAGCTTAGAGGAGGGAGCTGGCCCTTGGCCCCCCTGGGAAAGGGGCTGTGTCTTCCACCACCCACCCCCAGTTCCCCGTCCCAGCCCGGGACCCAAAGGCCCTGGATGGGGTAGGGAGAGGAGGCGATGGTGGCCGGGGCAGGCGTGGAAGGAATGGACGCTGGACACCGGACACCGGACGCCTATGCCGCCCCACCACCGTGTGGTTCCCTGTCTTCCCCCTCTTCCTTCCCTTGCCACTGAGCCGCCACTGCAATGGGCGGGCGGCCCCTGGGGAAGGGAGAGGACAGGAGCAAGACAAATCCTTGTGTCGAAGGCTGACTTTCAATAGATCACAGCAAGGGAGCTGCTCTGCTACATATGAAACCCCGACCCAGAAGCAGGTTGTCTATGAATGGTTTAGTACCAGGGGCCGATGGGGGACAGCCGGTGGTGGGGAGGGACCGAGGGAGGTTGGCCAGCTGCAGGAGGTTGGCTGTGGGAGCGCACTGACCACCAGGGGACAGCTCCTGCATTGAGTGTCTGCCTCCTGGTGTTCAGTGTGCATCATAGCGACTGGTCGACTGGTCGTACCAGTCGTTCAGGTCGTTTGTTCGTAATGGTCACTTAGGGTTTTATATATCTAGAAGTTTTCCTTCAGATGTCTGTGTAGTTCATTTCTTTAAGATACCACCTGATGAGAGAGCCTTTCTCTGGACATTCATATTCAAAATAGCTTCTTGTAGAGTTCCAATCCCTGTTCCTTACTTTGCATTTTTCTTCTCAGCACTTATCACTGTAACACCTTGTCTATCTCCTTTCAACAGGATACAAACTCCATGAAAACAGAGAATTTTGTTCATTACTGTGTCCTTAGCATTGGGAAGAGTGCCTGCCACAAAGTATGGTCAATAAGTATTTGTTAAATGAATAGGATCATTGCAATGAAGAAATCCATCATATAAAATCTTTTATCTATACTTCATCATGAGGGCTTTTGAACAAGTTCTGACTAGCTGCTTTCTGATATGAATTTGCTCTTATATTCTTAGAAATTTGTTTTATCCTTCCATTAATATTTTGTTCAGTCACCAAGGAATAGTCTTACATCTTCATCTTTTTATATAGGTCATGGATAACACAGTTCATATTCTTCTTTTATTAATGAAAAATGTCCAATATATAAATCTGAATTCATGTACAAAAATGAAACTTGCTTTATTGTATTCACATTATATTATAATTTAACTAATCCTAACATATTTACCAGCATTGACCCAAATTACTGAACTAAGTTAAGATTGTTCTCTTGATTACAAATGCAGTTATTTTTTCCTTCAGTATGAAATCCTTTTGACTGGCCTAATTTGAGATTACCAATAGAAGAAAACATGTGTATATATGCAAATACTCATTTAGTAATGAATGACTTAAGAAATTCTCCCACAATTAAAATAATAGATTTGAAACAAAAGTTGAGATCAAAATTCCAATTTGATTTTTTCAACATATCTAGTGTACTAAACATTCTAAAGCCTATTAATAATCCATAAGGCAGTTATACATATTTTATACTAAAAAAATCTTAAAAAGCTATACCCTTTTGGTAATAAGCAGCTTATAAGAACACTTTAATGAATTTTTAATATTTATTTGGAAAAACGAAAATCTGTCATTTTAGAAGGTCAGATATGACAAGCTATTAATAAAATAGTGTTTATTCCTGAATTGACTATTTAACTTCCATTCAAGTTGAAAACATAGTTATTTGCTATAATTTACCCAACAAATCTTCACTCTTCACAAAATAAATTAAATGACTAAAGGAGAAAAAAATGCTTTCACAGAGGATCTCTCCTAAAGAAAGACTAAATGAAATAGTAGATAGACCATTGAATTCAATGTGTAGTTTGCTAATACCTTGGACAAGCGAGACAAAACAATTTATTTATGTTCTTTGAACCTTGATTTGTTCATTTGTCAAATGAGGCAATTGGACCAAATAATCTTTAAGGTTCTTATACATTGAGAATTTCTCAATTTGGCTTATTGTTATTATTTTGCAAGCTATATAATTTCCTTCTTTATACCTTATGTTACCCAGGCATTCCTGCAATAATGTAATAATGAAAAACAATAAATATTATTAAAAATAATGCTGATAAAATCTCAAGACACTTCAAGAAATAATTATTTTCCTAAAGGTTAGTTAAATTATTCAAAAATTGAAGGGAATATTAAAATAATTTAAAGCAAGCTGACGTAGCTTAATGGAGCATAATGCATTTTGCTGTTTATCTTTTGATGTAAAATATCGGAAGGCTGCTTATTGTCATGGGGAAAATGTTAGTTGCTTTAGTTTGGTTTATTGGACAAAATTTGAAATGAATGTCTTTATATGTTTGTTCAGAGTGGAGGGATGAGGAGCAGCCCTATGAAAGAGAAAATGACAAGTAAGGAATGATTTCTTTACAGCAACACCCAAGCTCCTGAAAGACTTCCCATCTCCTTATCTGCCCACAGCCCTAAAACCACAGCTTCTTGGTTGGTATCTTACCAGATTAATTAAAGTTAGGGTTTTTGTGATGACTTTATATTATCAACATTGACTCAGCCTATATCTCAACAAAAGTTCAAGTTCTGGTCTTCTGACTGAGTTCAGCTGAGCCACAGATCAAGGTAGAGCAGCTTGTGAAATAGTTTCCAAAGTGCCATCCTCTCGTATATCATTTTTTTTCACAAAAAAAAAAAAAGTATAAACGTCCCTCTGGCATCAGAGTGGTTCTATGAGTTTTGACTCAGTGTACCAGTTCTTAGGTTATTCACATGTATTCTTTCTGTTTCTGTTAACATTCACAGAATAGTCAAGAGATCTTTTAAGGAGATTACCTCCTGTCTCTTATCTCAGTATTCTTTGGTGATGGTGTTTATATACATGGAGCTGTTTTTCTAAGAAAAGGTGAAGCCAGTTACAAAATGTATTAAGTCTCTGTTGTTAAGAGCTCTACTCCTTAGTCATAGAGACATGAACAATTAAAAAAAAATTACTGGGGGATGAAGTACTCTTGACAAAGAACCTAAGTCTCCAGGCCACTAATAATTTCTTAAGCAGATCTGAACAAACCATGCAATACTGTGACATTCTTATTAAAACAGTTTGCCTGCTACAGTTTATGCTATCAAACTCACTGGTATTATTCATGGCAGAGTACATGTTACAAAAAGCTCTCCAGAATTCTTCAGGATATTACATGAATTTGTGTAATACAGTTTTAAGTAATGGGGAAAGCAAAGTTTATAAACGTCACAATCTTATAATGCAGGTCTCTTTCTTTCCAGAAATTAGAATACTTATTTCCATTTGTATGTTTTCCATGCTCTCTCTTCATGTTAGCTTATATCACTCTATGCTTTTTGGTATGAGAGAGAGAGAGAGAGAGAGAGAGAGAGAGAGAGAGAGAGAGAGAGAGAGAGAGAGAGATAACAACTTTTCCAATAGTTTCCTTTATGATTGTCACAGGTGGAGGGGATTACTATAAATGCATGTCACTATTTGTTCCCATTCAGAGCACTGCTCCTTCTTAGTTAATCCTCTATCTGTTCCAAATTCTCTTTTCTACATAATAATCTGACAATGCTGCCTTATCCTTTGATAAATTCCAAAGATTGGACTCTGAAGAAGATACCCAATAGTATCTACAAAGTAAAATACATGAGGTACCATGAGCTTGAGTGTTAGTCTGGATTGAAATCCCAGCTCTACCGCATTTTAGCTGGTGAAGCTTCTTCATTCGACCAAAGCGGCATCAATAGCACTCAAGTTCATTACTAGTTTCTTGAACTCTGAGGGAAAGCACACAAGCCTCAGCAGTACCCTTAACAATTTAATTTCCCCCTCTAGTTCATTGCCTTCACAGGAAGGAACTGCTCCTCAGACCATTTCCTCAGTGACCCTTCTCTGCTCACCTGCATAAAAATTATCCTGGGTTGCAGGCTCCATCCCTGGTTAGGGGCATGTGGGAGGCAGCCAATTGATATAGGGGCGTACGGGAGGTGCTCATATTGATGTTTCTCTTCCTCTTTCCCTCTCCCTTCCTCTCTCTCTAAAAATCAATAAAAATATTTTTTTAAAATATCCTTTTTGAGGCCCTAATCCTGAACTATTTGTGTTGTCCTCTTTCCTTTCCTCCTGATTCTTATCACTCCTAGTTGACACTGAGTATTGTCCTTCAAGGGGCAGAAGATCAGAAAACGTAAGTACTGAAGGTGAAAACATCCAAGTCTTCTTAAAAACTACCTTATGACTATCTATTAAAAATTAAATGAAACAATGGCTTTGAGAACACCTGACAAGTACTTTAAGGTCTTTATAAAAGGTGTCTTAGTAGACAGGGTGGCTTAAACAACATACATATATTTCTTGCAGTTTTGGAGACTGGAAAGCACAAGATCAAGGTGCTTACAGATTTGGTGTCTAGGGAGTGATCTCTTCCAGGTTTGCAGACAGCTGCCTTCTCGTTATATCCTCACATGGCCTTTCCTTGAGGTGTTCATGTGTGCACACAGTTGCTAGAAAGATAGAGACAGAGGCTGAGATAGGGATAAGAATAGAGATAGGAATAGGGATAGGGATGGGATAGGGATGGGATAGGGATAGGGATAGGGATAGGGATAGGGATAAGAAGGGATAGGGATAGGGATAAGAAGGGATAGGGATAGGGATAGGGATAGGGATAGGGATAGGGATAAGAAGGGATAGGGATAGGGATAGGGATAGGGATAAGAAGGGATAGGGATAGGGATAAGAAGGGATAGGGATAGGGATAGGGATAGAAAGAAAGCCTCTTTTTATTCTTATAAGCTTATCAATCTCATCTTGAAAGCCCCACCCTCATGATCTAATTTAACCCTAATTACTTCTCAAAGGCCCTACCTCCAACTAAGATCATATTGGGTGGTTAGTCCTGCAATATATAAATTTGGGAGGATGCAAATGTTCACTCCATAACAAAGGGTAACTACTGCACAACCAGCATTTTGCATGTGCTAAACTCAAAGGAGTACAGAAAATAAAAACTTTATTTTTCTAAATATTGTCTTCCCACAGGTGAGCTCAGCTCCCTTATGGTCCCACTCAGGCAGACGTCACAGTTCCCCGGGTGTTAGGGCATTAGGACAGACAGAAAAATTGCAGTCAACTACAGCAACACAGCTCAGGTCTGCTTGGCTGCTTTGGTTGCTCTACCTTTTTTTTTCTCCTTGTGGCTCCCAGGAGGCCATAGGGTTAGGACTTACAGTTTATATATTGGATTTAATTCATTATGGTCACATTTCAATGGTTAGTAAGTAGACTAGCCTAACTTGGCATAGCACAAACTAGAAGATTTCATAATGCATCTCATGCAAGAAAGATAAGCATTATTTAGTGAAATTTTATTCTCTCTTCCCTCTCTCTTTCTCTCTCTCTTTTTTCTTTTTTTGTATTTATTTTTTAATTTCTTTATTGATTAAGGTATTACGTATGTGTCCTTATTCCCCCATTACCCCCGAACTCCCTTTCATGACCCCACCCCCCTGTTGTCTGTGTCCATTGATTAGGCTTATATGCATGCATATAAGTCCTTTGGTTGATCTCTCCCCCTTACCCGCACTCTCCCCTACCTTCCCTCTGAGGTTTGACGTTCTGATTGATGTTTCTCTGTCTCTGGATCTATTTTTGTTCATCGGTTTATGTTGTTCATTATATTCCACAAATGAGTGAGATCATGTGATATTTATCTTTCTCTGCCTGGCTTATTTCACTTAGCATAATGCTCTCCATCTCCATCCATGTTGTTGCAAATGGTAAGAACTCCTTCTTTTTTACCGCAGCGTAGTATTCCATTGTGTAGATGTACCACAGTTTTTGAATCCACTCATCTGCTGATGGGCACTTAGGCTGTTTCCAAATCTTAGCTATGGTGAATTGTGCTGCTATGAACATAGGGGTGCATATATCCTTTCTGATTCGTGTTTCTAGTTTCTTGGGATATATTCCTAGAAGTGGGATCACTGGGTCAAATGGGAGTTCCATTTTTAGTTTTTTGAGGAAACTCCATACTGTTCTCCATTGTGGCTGCACCAGTCTGCATTCCCACCAGCAGTGCACAAGGGTTCCTTTTTCTCCCCATCTTTGATAGCAATTGTCATTTGTTGATTTGTTGATAATAGCTATTCTGACAGGTGTGAGATGGTACCGCATTGTTGTTTTGATTTGCATCTCTCTGATGATTAGTGACTTTGAGCAGGTTTTCATATGTCTCTTGGCCTTCCTTAGGTGTTCTTTCGAAAAGTGTCTATTTAGATCAGTTGCCCATTTTTTGATTGGGTTGTTTATCTTCTTTTTGTTAAGCTGCATGAGTTCCCTGTAAATGTTGGAGATTAAACCCTTATTGTTGATATCATTGGCAAATATATTCTTCCATGCAGTGGGCTTTCTTATTGTTTTATTGCTGGTCTCCTTTGCTGTGCAAAAGCTTTTTATTTTGATGTAGTCCCATTTGTTTATTTTCTCTCTAGTTTCCATTGCCCTAAGAGCAGTATCAGTGAAGAAATTGCTTTGGCATATGTCCGAGATTTTTCTGGCTGTGGATTCCTCTAGTATTTTTATGGTTTCCCATCTTATGTTTAAGTCCTGTATCCATTTTGAGTTTATTTTTGTGTATGGTGTAAGTTGGTGGTTTAGTTTCATTTTTTTGCATGTATCTGTCCCATTTTCCCAACACCATTTATTGAAGAGACTGTCTTGACTCCATTGTATGTTCATGCCTCCTTTGTCAAATATTAATTGAGCATGGTGGTTTGGGTCGATTTCTGGGTTCTCTATTCTATTCCATTGATCTATATGTCTGTTCTTGTGCCAGTACCAGGCTGTTTTGAGAACAGTGGCTTTGTAATACAGCTTGATACCTACTTTATTCTTCTTTCTCAGGATTGCTGCAGCATTCGGGGTCTTTTTTTATTCCAGATGAATTTTTGGAGAGTTCGTTCTAGGTCTGTGAAATATGCCATTGGTATTTTAATCGGGAGTGCATTGAATCTATAGATTGCTTTGAGTAGTATGGACATTTTAATGATGTTGATTCTCCCAATCCATGAACATGGTACGTTCTTCCATCTGTTTACATATTCCTCTATTTTTTTTTCAGTGTCCTGTAGTTTTCTGCGTATAGGTCTTTTACCTCCTTGGTTAAGTTTATTCCTAGGTATCTTACTTTTTTTGGTGCGATGGTAAATGGGATTGCTTTTTTAGTCTCTCTTTCTGTAAGTTCACTATTGGTGTATAGAAATGCCATAGATTTATTGGCATTAATTTTGTATCCTGCTACATTGCCAAATTCATTTATTAAGTCTTGTTAGTTTTTTGATGGATCTTTCGGGTTTTTTATCTACAATATCATGTCATCTGCAAATAAGGACAGCTTTACTTCTTCTTTTCCAATTTGGATGCCTTTTATTACTTCTTCTTGTCTAATTGCAATGGCTAGTACTTCCAGTACTATGTCAACCAGGAGTGGTGAGAGTGGGCATCCCTGTCTTGTTCCTGTTCTTAGGGGAAATGGTTTTAGATTTGCCCACTGACTATGATGTTAGCTGTGGGTTTATCCTATATAGCTTTTATTATGTTGAGGTATGATCCCTCTATTCCCACTTGTTGAGAGTTTTTATCAAGAAAGGGTGTTGGATTTTGTCAAATGCTTTTTCTGCATCAATTGATATGACTATGTGATTTTTATCTCTCAATTTGTTTATGTGATGTATCACGTTTATTGGTTTGTGGATATTGTACCATCCTTGCATTCCTGGGATAAATCCTACTTGGTCATGGTGTATGATCTTTCTGATGTAGTGCTGGATCCGATTTGCTAGAATTTTGTTGAGGATTTTGGCATCTATGTTCATGAGGGATATTGGCCTGTAATTCTCTTTCATTGTGTTGTCTTTATCTGGTTTTGGTATTAGGATGACACTGGCTTCATAGAATGAGCTTGGAAGTCTTCGTTCCTCTTGAATTTTCTGGAATAGCCTGAGGAGGATAGGTTTTAGTTCTTCCTTGAATGTTTAGTAAAACTCCCCTGTGAAGCCGTCTGATGACTACTTCAAGTTCTTCCATAGTTATTGGCCTATTGAGCTGTTTAGATTCTTTGTGATTGAGTTTTGGAAGGTTGTATTTTTCTAGGAATATGTCCATTTCCTCCAGGTGGTCCAGTTTGTTGGAATAAAGCTGTTCATAGTATTTTTTAACAATCCTTTTTATTTCTGTGGGGTCTGTTGTTATTTCACCATTTTCATTTCGGATTTTGTTTATTTGGGTCCTCTCTCTTTGCTTCTTGGTGAGCCTGGCTAGAGGTTCATCAATCTTGTTTATCCTTTCAAAGAACCAGCTCTTGCTTTTGTTGATCTTTTTTATTGTTTCTTTGGTCTCTATGTCGTTTATCTCCACTCTGATCTTTATTATTTCCTTCCTTCTGCTTACACTGGGCTTTTCTTATTGCTCTCTTTCTAACTCTTTGAGTTGTAGGGTTAGGTAATTTATTACCATTGTTTCTTGTTTTTTGCAGTCGGCTTGTAGAGCTATGAACTTCCCTCTGAAGACTGCTTTCGCTGTGTCCCATAGATTTTGGATTGTTGTGTTTTCATTGTCATTTATTGCCAGGATGTTTTTTCTTTCTACCTTGATCTCTCTGGTAACCCAGCCATTGTTTAATAGCATGCTATTTAATCTCCATGTGTTTGATTTTTTTGGATTGTTTTTATTGGAGTTGATTTCCAGTTTTATGCCACTGTGATCTGACAAGATTCTTAATATGATTTCTATCTTCTTGAATTTGAAGAGACTTTGCCTTTGACCCAACATTTGGTCTCTCTTTGAAAATGGCCCATGTGCACTTGAGAAGAATGTATATTCTGTGGCTTTGGGGTGAAATGTTCTGAATATGTCAATTCCATCTGGTCTAGTGAGTCATTTAGAAATTGATGTTTCTTTGCTGATTTTTTGTTTAGAGGATTTGTTCAATGGTGATAGTGGGGTGTTAAAGTCTCCTACTATGAGTGCATTGCTGTCAATCTCTCCCTTGATATCCTCCAGGAGTTTTTATATGTATTTGGGTGCTCCTGTATTGGGTGCATATATGTTTACCAGAGTTATTTCTTCTTGTTGGATTGCTCCCTTTAGTATTATGAAGTGGCCTTCCTTATCTCTTGTTATGTCCTTCACTTTGAGATCTAATTTGTCAGATATAAGTATTGCTACCCCAGCTTTTTTTTTTTCATTTCCTTTCACCTGAAAAACCCTTTTTCCATCCCTTCACCCACAGTCTGTGTGTGTCTTTTTTTCTGAGGTGGGTTTCTTGTAGACAGCAGATATATGGGGTCTTGTTTTCTTATCCAATCCGTTACCCTATGTCTTTTGATTGGGGCATTTAATCCATTTACATTTAAAGTTATTACTGATAGGTACTTATTTGTCGCCATTTTTATTCTTTACCCCTGTGTTCCTTCTTCGCTTACTATTTCTTTTTTTTTTTTTTACAGCAGACCCTTTAGCATTTCTTGCATTGCTGGTTTGGTCGTAATAAATTCCCTTAATCCTTTTTTGTCTGTGAAGCTCCTGATTTCACCTTCAATTTTGATTGATAGCCTGGCTGGGTACAGTTTTCTTGGAATCAGACCCTTCCTTTGCATGACTTTGTATATTTCATTCCATTCCCTTCTGGTCTGATGAGTTTCTGTTGAGAAATCAATTGCTAGTCTGATGGGGGTTCCTTTGTAGGTAACTTTCTGTCTCTCTCTGCTGCTTTTAAGATTCTTACTTTGTCGCTGGTGTTTGCCAATTTAATTGTAATGTGCTTTGGCTTCGGTCTTTTGGGGTTCATTTTGCTTGGGACTCTGTGAGCTTCTTGTATTTGTGTGGGTTTTGTCTTCCCTATATCAGGGAAGTTTTCTGTCATTATTTCTTCAAACATTTTCTATTCCTTGCTCAGTTTCCTCTCCTTCTGGAACCCCTATTATGCGCATGTTGTTTTGTTTTGTGTTGTCCTAAACTTCCCTTAGGCTCTCCTCCTGCTTTTTAATTTTTTTTTTCTAGAAGCTGCTCTACCTGAGTATTTTTTCCAACCTTGTCTTCTAGCTCACTGATGCGGTCTTCTGCTTCTTCTAGTCTACTGCCGATGCTTTCTATTGAGTTCTTTACAGCAGCGATGTCATTTTTCATTTCTTCTTTTTTCTTCTTCATTTCCTCTTGGTTCTTACTGAAATTGTTGAATTTGTCTTCCATTCTTTTCAGCCACCTTATGACCATTTCTCTGAATTTTTTCTCTGACAGGTTGCTTGCCTCCATTTCGTTTACTTCCTTTTCTGGTGATGCCTGCTTTTCTTTCAGATGCAGGCTGTTACTTTGTCTCCCCATGGTATCTCTTCTCTGGGTGTCTGGTTATGTAGTTCTCTCTCTCCTGCGTTGATTTAAAGGCACAAAATACAACATAACCAGGTACAACACACAGGGCACTGAACAGAAATGTATTCACGATATTAATAACCCCAAATAAATGTGACCACCGGAGAAAGGCAAATTAGGGCATCAGAGAGAAAGAAGAAGAGAGAAAGAAAAAAAAAAAAGAAAGGAGTGCCAAAATGAAATTGGGAAAAGGAAATAAAAAAGTAAGGGAGAAAAGAAAGAGAATAAGAAAGAAAAGGGGAATAAACTATATATATGGGGAGAAAACTCCAATAGAACAGCCACTAATCCCAGCAAATGCCAGCAACAAGTACCTGGAGATGAATACAAACTACAAACAACAACTAATATCAAGTGAGGTGAGGGAAAATAGTAGCAAAAAGCAAACAAAAACAAAGCAAACAAAAAAACAAAACAAAAAAGGAATAAGCAAAACAATCTCACAAACAAAAAAAAATCGATATAATCAACATTCAAGCAAACAACAACAAAAGGACAGAGAGAAAAACAATTTTTTGGATAGTGAAGACAGAGAAGAGAGAGGTGTGTATGAACTTGGAACATGGGATTGGAAATAATCCCCTGATAATACTCCACTATCAGGGGATTATATATTTAGATATATAAGTAAGGTGAAATTTTAACAGGGGGTAAAAAGAAAGAATAGGGAGAATCTACAGCAGGAGAAGGGTAAGAGAAACAGGACAACAAAAGGGGAAAATTTAGGAAGAGAGTGATGGCATAAAGGTAGAGTTGAGATAGAGTAGAATGCTAGAGCAAAGATGAAAATAGAATGTAGAACAGTAATCTCAAAGTCAAATAAAGAGAAATGACACTTTTTTTTAAAAAAGTAAAATAGTACTAGTAATAATACTGTTTGAAAATAAAAAGGTAATAATTAAAAAGGTAAAATCAAGTGAGGAAAAAAGAAATTAGCTTCTTAAGTAAAAGATGAAAAAAATAAAAATAAAATGTGCAGTAGTGAAGGTCATTCACTTCCTCTATTGTTCTATTTGGCACCCCTGTTTCCCAGTCAGGACAGTATTGCAGTTCCCTGCATTCCACTGGTCCTCAGTGTTGTAAGCCAGTCCTGATTTTTAAGCAGGCAGTGTGTCTTACTCTCTTGTATTCCTTTATTTGTGATTACACAAGAGTCAATTTGTGATTCAACCCCTGGGTGGCAGTTTCTGGATTGACCTCCGGGTCTATAGGTCCTCTCTAGCCTGTGCTTAGATCCTGCTTTCCCTGTGGCACTCAATACCGGTTTGTGGTAGTGGGCTGCCCCAGAGCTGGTTTTCCAATGGTCACTCCCTGCTCCGATCCCCAGGTTCCAGAAAAACAACTTTCCCCTGCAGTCTCCTAAGGTGTCCCCAACTGGGTGATCCCATGCACTGGGCTCAGCAATCAGAATCAGGGATTTAAAGAGGAGAAAGCGCGAGTGTGTGAACTCCGAGGCTGTGCGCAAGTCTACGCAGTCCTTCCTCCCCTCCCCCCACCGACCCTGTGTCCAACAGCCGGTACACTTTAAAAATTTTTAGGCTGTCCTTCTGTGTCAGATCAAAATGGGTTGCTTTTTAGAGATCCCCTCTGTTAGCAGCTCTGAGGACCCCCTTAGACATTCATGGATCACACCAGCCCCAACAGCCATGGATTTTTCTAGGCGCAGACATCCCCCGGTCCCCCAGCTCCTGCAGTGCGTGCGTTTCTCTGTCCTGCCTGGACCAGAGACCTCACCTTATCCCAGGCGAAATCTGACCTTTCCATGGTGGAGTGTAGAGCTCCTCTGAATCCGCGTGTTTGAGCCAATTGGGGACCAGTGCTCTGGGGTTCGCAGCTGTTTGGTGGGTGCCGCAGTTGTAGATTTTCAGGTTTCTGATAACATCCACTTTCCCCTTCAAGATGGTGCAGTCTCCACATCCAAGCCGGTGGCTCTGGGAGGGGACCCAGCAGCAGTAGGGGCTGCCTGGTCAGGGGAGCCCTGTCCAGCAGTTCCCCACCTTCTCCTGGAGTATAGCTGTCCCTTAACTCACTAACAGACACTCCCCATGAGACCTTCAGCTGTTCTTTCTATCTGCTATTCCACCGCCTTTTTTTTCCTCCCCTCTTTCTCTCTCTCTCAATGTGTCTAGTATCTTGAAAAGATTATGGGAGAATTAGTGATTACCACTGATTCTCAGTTTGGTGGCTTCCATGAAACTGTGAGACAATAATGAAAGTACCATTCTCTGTTTTCTTGAATTTAATATTATACTTCTGAATTACCTCCTTTTCCTTGAATTTTCTCTCTGGGACTCCTCTACATGGCTGATGACCAAGATCCTCTCAGTGGGTACTCAGGGACTCTGGATACATTGTATATATTTTTTCCAAGCCTTATTTGTCTAAGTTTTTCCTTGGATAGTACTAGCTCCCTTTAAATCATGGGAAAATGTTTTCATAGTGTGAGATCCAAATGTAGGCACCTAATTTACTCTGATTCAGTGAGTCCCTTTCTGGGGATTTTTTTTAAAACATGGACTTAGAAAATGTGTCTCTAAATTAGTTTTCCTACAATGAGTGAGTATGTAAGATTTTATAAAAATAGTCTGTGCCATGGTGTCCTGATGACCTTCACATATTCACATAGATGCGCAGGCAAATGCATGTGTGATTTACAGCTGATGGGATCTTGGCAGAATGCCTTGTAATTCTATCAGGACAGGAGGGGTGGAAGGCCTTGTGAGGAGCTGCTCCAAGGCCATCTCTCTCTTGCTTCTCTCTTTTGCCTGGGAGGCTGTCATGAGACAGGCTCACATCCCCTCCCCCATTCTGAGGAGGTATCGGACTTTCTGCCTCACCCCTGGAAATAGAATGGCAGGATGTAAAAACACTAAATTGCAGTTCTGAATTGGCCCACCAGGAAAAGATCATCCCACAAGTCACGTTGCAGTTATCTGGCCCCTCCTGCTTCGTGTGTTCTGCTTTTTTGGTGTGTAGTAGAAAAATCCTGGGGCCTTGTCACCTTTTGTTTACCCATCTTTTCACTGCACATGTAAGTAATAAACTGCCTGCAACCACAAGTGGCTCCTTGTATCTTTATCCATTGAATCAGTCAGACCTGAGCCTTGAACTTGACTTGTCTTGTGTGTGCTTGAGAGTTGTGCCTCTTTACCAAGGAGGGGAGGTTGTAGGAGTGTTAGCAGGGGTGGAGAATATCAGTCTGTAATAGAAGAGAATGAAACAGAGATAAGAGAAAGAGAGAGTATGAGGTCCTGAGAGCTCTACCCCGAGACATGACTATGTCTTATTTGTCCCAGCCTTTCCTGGATATTACAAATAATTCCTGTTAGATTTTTGTTTCTCAAAGTCAAATAAGACATAAGATTTTCTGTTCAGCACTGGTGTCCTGGTGCCAGCGGTTCTCAGAATGATTTTGATTTAACAGTATTAAATCATGAATTTATAATTTGTTCTATCAAACTGCTCCATACTCAATCCCCCCTCTTCCGAATTCCTACTATAGAATAGGAGCTGTTTTAATAAATGAGTAGCTGTAATGTGCTTGTTCACATCTATTTCTGGGGAATTATTGTGGACAGTGATGAACCTATTATTCTAGGTGTGATCTCAGATGCTGCTCTCAGCTGGATTTGGAGTCCTAGGTTCCAACTCAGAACAAATTAATCATTTCACAGAGAGTGGTATGAGGACAAATACAAATTAAAATTAGAGGCTTAATTCTCCCTGTTGCAAATGAGGGAAGAGATTGCCTTAAACTTTCTTTTCTTAGAGCATGTACTTCAGAGAACTTGTTCTAAGTCCTTCCTTGTTCTCTTTCTTTGAAATATGCATAAATTCTTAATAGCTAAGTAAGCCTTCTGCCAATTTTACAACTCAGGAATGTCCATCCACCTCAAGGACCTGGAAGCCATGTCTTTGAAATGTGAACATCGAGAAAAATAGAGTCCCTGTCTCCCAATCTCTGTAGAATGGTTAAGAATCCAACTTCCATGACTTCTTGCTCCAACTTGCAAAAATTACCTCCTGTCATAAAGATAGAAGGAATTTGTTTTTTCTTTATATAAGGCCAATTAACTAACACAGGTAGTCACCTCAATATGGGATGAACTGTGTGTGACGAATAATGCTGTCAAGTCCTCCTACTTGAGGACTAAGTTACTTGAGAAAGTGTATGTAATGAGTTGTATCTGTCAGCTACATACATGGGTGTGATTTCTTTGTGTCATTGCAGCCTCTTAGTGCATTGCTTGCAATGTCCATTATGTTCTGGTTTAAAGCTTATTCAGTAACAATCTTGTTTGCTTCCTTTACTAGGTTTGTGGAAAGCTTTTCTGGATTAGAAGGAGATTTTGTTTTTAATTATATTTCCCAATAGTGGTGTCTGAGCAATTATTTAAAAAACTAGAAAAAGAAAAAGACCACATAAAAAAAAGGTTCAGCCAGTGTTGCTCAGTGGTTGAGCATCAATCCATGAACCAAGAGGTCACAGTTCAATTCCTGGTTGAGGCACATGCCCGGGTTGCAGGCTCGATCCCCAGTAGGGAGCATGCAGGAGGCAGCTGAGCTGATCAATAATTCTCTCTCATCAGTGATATTTCTATCCCTTTCTCCCTCTCCCCTCCTCTCTCTGAAATAAAACAAACAAATAAACAAAACAAAAACATTAAAAAACTTAACAGATATGTTCTTATGTCCCTCTGGTTAAAAGCAGTACTCATGGGTCTGGTACAGGAGTGGAAAAGGCACCTTATGTCCCAGGGCCTGGCAGCAGCAATGGTCTACATACAGCTTGTCAGACACAAGTACAGTCCTTATCACCAAGAAAACTGAGGGTCTTGTACTTTATATGATTTGTGTGACAAAATTGGGAAAATTGAGATTTATTAAATGCTCATTATGTAACCAACCTCAAATTTCAGGAGGCAGCATAGTAAAAGAAGTACGGGCATTGACTTCAGACCATCTGAGCAGAGTTCTCTTTGTACTTTCTCCACTTCCTACGTGATCTTAGGCATGTCACTTACCCACACTCAACCCCCTTTTCTTCACTTGGAAAACTGGCTTTAATACTACCTATCTCATAGGTATATTATGAAGATGAAATGTGATAATAAATATAAAGGACTTAGTTCAGGGTATGATGCATATCTAGTACTTAACATATAATTGTTATAATTACTCTTGTACCCAAGAGTCTCTACCTTCTTTCTAATTACACTATTAGAACTTCATTTTTTGTTTGTTTGTTTGTCTTAAAGGCCAGTCAGTCACTAAATGCCATTCATTACTTTTCAAATGTTCCCCTCCCACCCACCACCAGTAAGATTATCTTTTAGATTAATTTTAACACCTTGTAAGTAATAGTTTCTAATGGTTCAGCTATCTAAAAGTGGAATGGTCATGAACAAAAAGACCAAGAGGTGAGATGGGTGCTTTGGTTGGTGTGACAAAATGAAGATAATATACCATTTTAGGTATCTTTTAATGCATTGTTTCACTGATTTCTCAGAACAATGCTGCAGTGTCTATAATATTGCCCCTATTATAGATGAGAAATCTCAGACTCATTGTCAATCAATGAAAACTGCTGTAACCAAACTACTCCCAAATCTTAGTAGCCTACACAGTAATCATAAGTTTATCTCTTACTTTTTAAAAGTCTTAAGTATATTGGGAATCTCTCCCAGGAAGATTTCTTCCAAAAGGAAACTTTAGGATATTTACTTCCCAAAGTCTAGAAGTCTGTGGTTGGGCTGCTTCAGTCTTCACTTCCTGAGAAGAGAGGGACCTGAATTGCCCCAGAAACTTATAGGGCTGAGTTAAGAAAAAACACCCAATGTCCACTCATGTTTCATTGGCATTTTGACCGTAACCTAACTGCAAAGGTGGTTGGGAAATATAATGTCTCTGTGTACTCAAGATGAAGAAATGGAATTTGTGAGGATCCTATCTGTTTTGCCATTCCTAGGAGAGTAAGGGTGTTGGTCTGGGACCACTATTAAGGCAATAGGAATAATTAATCTTAATAATAAAACACTTCACACTTGTCAGAATGGCCACCATCAACAAATGGCAAGTGCTGGCGAGGATGTGGGGAAAAGGTGACCTTAGTACACTGCTGGTGGGAATGCAGACTGATGCAGCCCCTATGAAAAATAGTATGGCATTTCCTCAAAAAATTAAACATGGAACTGCCATTTGACTCAGTGATGGCACTTCTAGGAATATATCCTAAGGAACCCAAAACATCAATCAGAAGGTATATATGCACCTCTATGTTCATAGCAGTACAACTTACATTAGCTAAGGTCTGGAAACAGCCCAAGTGGATAAAATAGCTATGATACATTTACACCATGGAATACTAAGCAGCAGTAAAAAAGAAGGATCTCTTACCCTTTGAGACAGCATGGCGGGACCTGGGGAGTATTATACTAAGTGAAATAAGTCAGTGAGAGAAAGACAAGTATCAAATGATCTCACTCATAGATGAAATCTAATAAACAAAATAAACTGATGAACAAAATAAATCCAGAGACATAGAAACATGGAGCAGACTGTGGAATCTCAGAGGGAAGGAGGGAGTGGATGGATGGGTAGGGAGAGATTAACCAAAGAGCTTTTATGCATAATCCATGAACACAGATAATAGTGTGGTGAAAGCCAGGGTGGAGGGGGTCCATGGGAAAAAAGATGAAATATTTTCAACAATAAAGTTAAATATAATAAAAATAGGACTGAGTATAGATAGAATCATGTAGGAAGTCTCAAGAGAAAAAAAAAAACACAAGAATATTTGTTAATGAAAAGTATGGTAATATTTTTGTAGAGATTCTGCAGGTTGTTAGATTCACTATTTCCCGGACTAAACTTGGGTAAAGCCAGGAAAGCAGCAATGGACTATTGTTCTGAGTGAATAATCTTGCCAGTAGCAAATAGTTTTCTTTATCTAGCAAACTAATGTTCTCTGTGCTGCTGTAGACGTCACTCTGCAATTTTGTCAATCCTCTGTACACATAACTCCTGAGTATATTATGGGAGTGTGAGCAAGGCAGAATTAGGTACCAGACTGGATCAATTTATCTCTTAGACTAGACAGAAACATGGATGCACACCAGCTGTGGTCCCCCTGAGGGAACTAGAGAAACACTGGATTTCTTTATTTAGTGCTCTGGTGTCAATCAGAGGTATTTACACCCACCCCAACTCCCTCTCCCCACTTTGTCAAGTAATTATTTGCAAAGCGACTGATGATATATATATATATATATATATATATATATATATATATATATATATGTATATACATATATATATATATATATTTAAAAGTCATTAAGAAAGCTCTTTATCTAAAATTCAGGGCTTCAGAGGTTTATGTATTTATTTTATTTTTAAAAACATTTTTATTGAATTTGTGGGTGTTACATTGGTTAATTAAATAGGCTTCAGGTACACAGTTCTATAATCCATCCTTTGTATATTGCATTGTGTATTCACCACCCATAGTCTAGTCTAGGACTTCAGAGTCTTTATACATATCCATAGATCAGAATAAACATATTTTGCGTTGCTCTTTAAGTAGAAATAAAATCCAGAAGAAAGCTTTGATAAACTAGATGTTGCGTGGAAATAAAGTTAATATTGCTATTTTTGTTTTTTAATCTGATTTAAGCAAAGTGAAAACACATGAAAATCCTTTGTCAATTGTTCAGACAACATGTTCCTGATTTTCCATCATAAAAATTAGGGGTAAGTAGTAGGGACTGAAGGAGGCGAACATAGCCTCACCAATTATAGTCTCCATCAGTTTACTCAAAAGACAATCCAAGAAATCATCTTATCTAAACAAATCAGTATACTTGTTATGTAAGTGTAGTTTCAAAACAATTTCCAGGCCTATCTTACCTCTGCCTTACCTCTTTCCAACAAACTTCTACCCCTAAAACACTATTATAAGAGAATCTGGCAGCCTGGTATTGATTATAAAATTTAAACTCAATTTTGAAGGTAAGCAAATAACCTTATCAGTTTATAGGATAAACATGACTATATATCAACCTGACAGTGATCACTGTTAAGATTTTTTTACAGTAAAGAAGGCCAATGAGTACAAATAGAAACTGAAACAAATGAAATATATGTGGGTCAAAGATACAGTAAAAAGCTTATTGACATAGCAATGTGTGTGTGTTTACTTATTTGCTAATGTCAATTAGAAAAACCTCATGATTATTTATTAGCATGGTTGAGTATTGCAGAATCTTTCTTCAGCATATAAGAAAGGATTACATTAATTCTATGATTTTTTTAAATTTCCTAACTTGTTGTTTTACATTCACTGTTTTGATTACATTAAGTTGCAGACTATACTAGTAATTACAATTGGAACTGATGTCAAGAGCCCTTGAAAAACCAGCCACTTAAATGTCTATGAAGACTCATCGTATTACATTTTGTAAATTTAAAAATACAGAAACATCCCTGTAATGGCGTCTCTGTTAGAAATCAGTAGCCTCCCTAAGAAATTAGCCTATGTACAGTGAGAAGTCTTTGAAGAAACTGTTGCTCTGATAAGCTTTCTGAATTTACAGCATCCCTCTCATAGTCTGCTCACATCTGAATATTGACATTTTTATCTCTGAGGAGGGGATAAAGAATTTTTTTTCGATTATAGTGTTTTCTGTCTCTTTTCAATTAATCAGTTAACAAATGTTTGTTGCTTCATTGATGCTGTGCAAATCAGTTGGTTGGGTGTTGAGGGAATATAAAGTAGTAAAAGACTGGAGTTCAGCAAAATTTTAGTGAAGTTGGAGGTTCACAGGGCCTCTAACCTTAGAAGATAAATAATACTAAGAAGAAAATATTCTGGATGGGCTATGATTAATTACCCCATCACTGCTGGGAGTTCCAATTGCACTGAGTTCAGAGGAGAGTTTCTCTCTTCACAAGTATTAGACAGGACTCTTACACTGAGCCACTCTGGCCAGGCTAGCTATTAATATTTTATAGTTATATGAGAAAAGAATTATTATCTCCTTAGGAGGGATAAGGAAACTAGGAGAGAAATAAATTTCCCAGGATCATACAATTAGTAAGAGAAGAATTAACATTTGAAATTCAGTGTATCTACCTTGAGAGATTATTCTCTCAAACTCTATATTATGCTATGTTTGTTTTTTTTTTCTTCACTTATTCAATAATCAATTTTGTACCAATTATGACATATCCAGGGCTTTGAGCAAGAAATGCAATGCTCTACAGGCTGACTCTGTATCCACTGAGCCAAACCAGCTAGGGCAGTGGTCGGCAAACTCATTAGTCAACAGAGCCAAATATCAACAGTACAACGATTGAAATTTCTTTTGAGAGCCAAATTTTTTAAACTTAAACTTCTTCTAATGCCACTTCTTCAAAATAGATTCGCCCAGGCAGTGATATTTTGTGGAAGAGCCACACTCAAGGGGCCAAAGAACCGCATGTGGCTCGCGAGCCGCAGTTTGCAGACCACTGAGCTAGGGCAATGCCTGGAGAGCATTATGCTAAGTGAAATAAGCGAGTCCTAGAAAGATAAGTATCACATGATCTCACTTATTTGTGGAATATAATGAACAAAAATAGATCCAGAGACACAGAAGCATGGAACCTACAGTCAAACCTCGGAAGGAAGGCAGGAAAGGGTGTGTGTGTGCCGGCGGGGCGGGGGGTGGGGGTGGGGTGGCTGGGGGTGGGAAGAGGAGGGTAAGAGATCAACCAAAGGACTTGTATCCATGTGTATAAGCATAATCAATGGACATAGACAGTAGGGGTTGAGGGCCTGTGCTGGGAGGGGGGCAGGTGTGGGCAGGGAGAGGTCAAGGGGGGAAAAAGGAGACATATGTAATACTTTCAACAATAAAGAATAATAATAATAAAAAAGAAATGCAATGTTGATTTTTTTTTCTGATCTAACAGAAAAAAGGTAAACAGAAAAAAAAAATTCACCACTGCATTTCATTAATAGATACCTGAGATAAATACTCAGAAAAAAAGAAACGCGATCCCATAAAATAAAACAAACCAACTTTACTGTGATTGTGAGATTTAAAAATATTTCCCTCAGAAAGGAAAATCTAAAGGGTAGGGCTAAAGAAGATGACAAGGGACAGATCATGTAGGACTCCTAGGCAATATTAAGAACCTTGATCTTTTTCCTAAGGGCAAACCAAAGTCATTGAAGAGTTTTAAGCAGAAAGTGACCTGATCAAATTTATAGGAAAAATCACTATATAGTTTAAAGAATGGTGGGAGGAGATCCAATATGGATAAAGGAAAAATAGTTAGTAGGCCAAATAATAATAATAACAACATATACTATAATAACAACATATACTATAACATATACTATAATAACAACATATACTATAACATATACGATAATAACAACATATACTATAACATATACTATAATAACAACATATACTATAACATATACTATAATTTATTTTAAATATTGTCCAGGGAAGAAATGAAAGCTTGAATAAGGGCTGATTGCAGAGGAAGTGGTGACTAGAGTAGAGGCTTGAAATACATTTGGATGATCAACTTAAATAATTTAATGATCAATGAAGTATGAGAGCATGAGAGAGAGGAGGTAATGAGAATGACTCCTAGGGTTCTGGCTCAGGCCTCTGGAGAATAATGGTGCTATAATCTGAAAGTTGAAGAGTACCAAGGTTTTGAAGCAAGATAATATGCTTGAAGATGGATATGAGGAGTATAAAATGCATTTGATATTCAAGAAAAGATGTTGAGTAGGCAGTTGTATGTATGGCTCAGAGGAGAGGTCTAACTGGAACTGGAAAGATGGAACAATAGAAGCATCAACATATAGATGATAATTAAGGAAATGGATCTGATTGCTTAGAGAAAGAGAGAGAGGAGAAAATATCTGGGCCATGAGAAAGTGTAACATTAAATAGCCATGATTAGAATAATGGAAATAAATGAAATTAAAAAGAAAGCAGAAATAGAGTTGGGAAACCAAGAGAGGGTGATACCATAGAAATCAAGAAAATAAAAGGGTAATATCAGAAAAAATAGAAATGATGTTGGCATGAAGGTCAATGGTGCTATCATGAGTTTTCACTTTAGAAAAGGGACATAGAACCAGTTTGGAGTGGATTGAGAAGTGTTGAGCAAAAGAAAAAAGAAGAGAAAAAGATGTAACTTAGAAAGAATAGTTCATATTTACAATTGTACATAGTTCTTTTTAACTTTTAGAAAGAACTGTCCATAAAGTTAGATTTGAGATTTTAAAAAAAGTACTATAGAGATAAGCTGGCAGCAAACATGAAATTGAAAAATGATTGTGTCCATTTGCAACAGCATGGATGGAACTGGAGAGCATTATGCTAAGCAAAATAAGCCAGTCGGAGAAAGATAAATATCACATGATCTCACTCATATGTGAGATATACTGATCAACATAATTTGATGAACAAGAATAGATCCAGAGACAAATGGCAGGGGGCGGGTGGTTAGAGAGCAACCAAGGGATTTGTATGCATGCATATTAGCATAACCAATGGACACAGACACTGAGGTGGTGGGGGCTTGCCTGGGGTGGGAATGGCTGGGGGGGGGTAGTCAATTGCGGAAAAAGGAGACATATATAAAACATTAGACAATAAATAAATAAATAAGAAATAAGAAAAAAATGATTGTGTAATTTTATGTTAGTGAGAAGGATACAATTGAGAAAGTCTAGTTTTATAAACAAGAAATATTGAGAAAGGTTATCATCTATAATGCTGATTATTTAAATACTAGAGGCCTAGTGCATGAAATTCGTGCATGAGGAGGGGTGTCCCTCAGCCCAGGCTGCACCCTCTCCAATCTGGGACCCCTTGAGGGATGTCTGACTGCCTGTTTAGGCCAGATCCCAGTAGGATCGGGCCTAAACGGGCAGTCAGACATCCCTCTCACAATCCAGGACTGCTGGCTCCCAACTGCTTGCCTGCCTGCCTTCCTGTTTGCCCCTAACTGCTTCTGCCTGCCAGCCTGATCACCCCCTAACCACTCCCCTGCCAGCCTGATTGATGCCTAACTGCTCTCCTGCCAGCCTGTTTGCCCCTAACTGCCTTCCCCTGCAGGCCTGGTTACTCTAACTGCTCTCCCCTGCTGGCCTGGGTCCCCCCCAACTGCCCTTTCCTGTAGGCCCAGTCACCCCCAACTTCCCTTCTCTGCTGGCCTGGTCACACCTAACTGCCCTCCCTTGCTGTCCTGATCACCCACAACTGCCCTCCCTTGAAGGCCTGGTCCCGCCCAACTGCCCTCCCCTGCTGTCCATCTTGTGGTTGCCATCTTGTGTCCACATGGGGGCAGCCATCTTTGACCACATGGGGGCAGCCATCTTGTGTGTTGGAGTGATGGTCAATTTGCATATTACTCTTTTATTAAATAGGATAGAGGCCTGGTGCATGGGAGGGGGCCAGCTGGTTTGCCCTGAAGGGTGTCCTGGATCAGGGTGGGGGTTCCCTTGGAGTGTGGGGTGGCCTGGGCAAGGGTCCTGTGGTGGTTTGCAGGCCGGCCACACCCCCCGGAGGCCCTGGTATCTGGGATTTATTTATCTTCTATAATTGAAACTTTGTAGCCTTGAGAGGAGCCAAGCCTCCTGCTTGCTCCATGGTTGCAGCCATTTTTGTTGGGATTTATTTATCTTCTATAATTGAAACTTTGTAGCCTTGAGTGGAGTCCAGGGCCGTCCAGGGTGTGTGGAAAGCTTGGCTTCCTCCATTGCTGGGGAAACCCAAGCCTCCTGCTCTCTCCTGCCATAGCCATCTTGGTTGGGTTAATTTGCATACTTGCTCCTGATTGGCTGGTGGTTGTAGCTTGCGGGTGTAGCAGAGTGATGGTTAATTTCCATATTACTGTTTTATTAGATAGGATTTCAAAGGCTAGAGATTGGTAGAAAATCTGTGAAAAGGACTTCTTTGCATAAAGAGAGATTCATGTGACCTATCCCCAAAGTAGAGAGTCCCTTCTTCACCTCAGGTCAAGAAAGTGACATCGGCAGAATGACTAGCAGAAGAGTTTCCAGATAAAATACAGGGCACCCAAACTAAGTTTGAATTGCAAGCACAGATAAACAATGAGTAACCTGTTAGTAAATAGAATGCCCCAAATATTGCATGGGACAGTCTTACACTAAAAATATCTATTTATCTAACATTCAAATTTAGCTGGATGTACTCTAATTTGTTTAGTCCAGTGGTCAGCAAACCACGGCTTGCGAGCCCCATGCGGCTCTTTGGCCCCTTGAGTGTACCTCAATCAGATTGAAGACGTTTTTAGCAAAGGCCAGCTTAGGAGTACCCTAATTAAGTTAATAACAATGTACCTACCTATATAGTTTAAGTTTAAAAAATTTGGTTCTCAACAGAAATTTCAATTGTTGTACTGTTGATATTTGGCTCTGTTGACTAATGAGTTTGCCGGCCACTGTTAGTCTGACAACATTAATTGGAAGACCTCAATATCCTGAGTTAGGGCAACACAGTTTACTAGGATCTCCCATGTGCCTGGGAAATCTAGAGTGTGAGAAACAGACCAGTGGCCTGCTTAAACTGGGATTATCCTGCACTCTTATAATTTGTCTGAGGAAATTAATGTGTATGTGTGTGTGTGTGAGTGTGTGTTTCCCATTGCTCAGATGTAGGACATCGACAAGGAAGACCAGTGTGTGCCTCTGCAGGCAAATCCTTGATGGGTAAACTGGACTCAGCAAGAGGAGAAACCAAAGGTAGAAAACCAGTTTCTAGATTCTAGAAGCTACAAAGGGAGTAGTAAGCAAATACCACAATATAGTGCTTATGTGTGGGTCAAGGAAACTTCAGGTTGCAGAGGGTAATTAGTGATACGTCTAAAGAATCCACAAAAACAGCAAGGACTGGGAAAGTCAGCATTAAACCTACTGATCAAGAGTGTGAGACCGCCTTATGAGAGTAGGTAAGACGGTTCCTGCCCTACTTCCTTCTGCTCTACTTGACTTGGGTAGGGTCAGAAACTTGAGTAGCCACAATCAGAGAAAGAGATGTGGAAGAATAAAGAGTATAAGGAGAGAAGAGAAATGACTCCCCACTCCATTTGCCTACTTTCTGCTTTCAGTAATCCCCTCCCTGGTGGTACATGAGGGAAAAGATTAAACTTGATTTCAGGTTTTGAATGCCTATTACTCTCTGGAATTGGATATTATTATTAATGAATTGAGAATGTTTTGTGATATAAAGTAATTGTGTAATGTTTGATTGCTTAAGGATGAAGGGAAAAGCATGGAATCACCTTACTTTTCATACCAACACGTGAATAAAATATCTTTCCCTGAAAAGGTACCATTTGAATAAACAGTGGGAGATATATGTTTATTCAACATAATGGTTTTAGATGGATATCAGTCTTTTAAGTTTTATTAATTCAAAGGGCTTTAAATATAAATTCTTGGCTTAGATTTAAAACTAATTAATTTGGGAGAGAAGAAAGACAAATGTCCCAGGGCTGGTGTGAAAGCCACAAATGTATGTGTATCCTAATTCTAAACTCTAAGAGCTCTATAACCTTGTATGTGATTTGCCCTTTAAAATTTTTATGGCGAGTCTTTCCAAGTTGTCTATAAGCTTCTCAAAGGTAGCAGGTATCATATCTCGTTTCTTTGAATTCTCACCATCCGGTACAGTGCTTCCTGCAGAGTAAGTTGGAGATACATTGGAATTGATTTGTGTCTGCTGCTGGCCCTTGAAGGCTAAGAGAGAGTAGCAGCTCTAAGGGAATGAAACAGATAATAAGAACTTTACAAATTCAGAAGAAAAGAGGTTGAGCCCTTAGGATAGTTGAAGAGCCCTTAGGATGGTTAAAGATCTTATGGAAAAAAGAGGGGCCGGTATGTGAGCTTTTGAGGAAGAACAGGCCTTGGGGTGGTTTTCATCCAAGCTTTTCAGACACAGTGTTAACTGAGCAAATGAAAGTGTGACTCTATGTTTCGTATTCAGGAAATAAAGGGGAACTTTCTTCGGATGGAACTCAGAGGACTCTATGAAGTACTACTGAGGAAGAAAGCAAACACATAACAATAGATTTTAGTAATGGAAGGCTTAAGAAGTCTGAAATGTACACTTTAACTTTTAAAGATGTTTGAGGAAGAAAATGATTTGTGCAAGGAAGATTTAAAACACATGCTCTAGTAAGTTCTAACTAGAAGAGAAAGGAGAAAGGTTGAGAGGCAGCTGGAATAATGGCCACGTAGAAGGTTTCAAGAACCTTGGAAAAATGGGTAAGGACTTGGGTAGATCAGTGAAATGAAAGAGAAGGAATTCATTTGGGAGAAACTACCAACAAAGGAAGAAGAGACTAATAAGATGGCAGAAGGAGGGAGGGATGAAGACTGGCATGATGGTTTGTAGCTGGGGAAACTGAAGACCTCATTCACAGAAATAGGGAAATCCAGAAAGAGGAGATTTAAAGGTTCATGTGGTATGTTTCGTTGAATAAAACAAAAATAAAATGTATAGACTTAGAGGATCCTTGTTTACTTCATACAAAAATATTTTGCAAATGAATTTTATTTTATGCCTATGAAAAACTTCAACTCTTCCAAATTCATGAAAAAAGGGAAAGCGTATTTATTTTTTTGAAGTTAAATACAGCTGTCTATTTCTTCTGTTCTTTTGTAACAATGCTTTTGTTTGTAGTTCTCACTCAGCAGGCAAAACAAGATTTTCAGTTACAAGGTGTTTTTTAAGGGGTTGGATTTTGTTAAAACCCGCACACACACAATTTTTTATAGTTAGAGATGTATTAGAATATTTAGCCAAATATTTGAAAATCAATTAGCAGTGACTTAAACGTTGCAGAAGATTTGGGTCTGTTCTGCATAAAACTCAACAATCCTATCTAATAAAAGAGTAATATGCAAATTAACTGTCACTCCGCTACAAAATGGCAGCGCCCATAGCCATAAGATGGCGGTGCCCAGTCCTCTTAGCCCCTCCAGAGTCCCCCAGTCCGCCCAGCAGTGGCAGTCCGGGGTGTCAGCTGGGAGGCATCAGCGCCCAGCACAATCCCCGGCCACAGCCTGGGCTGGGGTCTCAGGCTGGTAGGGCCTCGCACCCAAGCTGTGCGATCCCCCGGCCATGGTGGCAGTCTGGGCTGGGGTCTCAGGCTGGCCGGGGTGCACCCCCGCCACGGATCTTCTGCCACAGCCTTGGCTGGGGTCTCAGGCTGGCCGGGGTGCACCCCCACCACGGATCTTCTGCCACAGCCTTGGCTGGGGTCTCAGGCCTGCAGGGCCGCGCACCCCTGCCACGTGATCTTCTGCCCAGCAGTGGCAGCCTGGGCTGGGGTTTCAGCCTGGCTGGGGTGCACCCCCTGCGGCGCGATCCCTGGCCAGCAGCAGCAGTCCAGGGTGTCCGGCTGGGAGGCACCAGCGCCCAGCACGATCCCCGGCCACAGCCTGGGCTGGGGTCTCAGGCCGGCAGAGCCTCGCACCCAAGCCGTGCTATCCCCTGCCATGGCAGCAACCTGGGCTGGTGTCTCAGGCTGGCTGGGGTGCACCCCCTGCGGCGCGATCCCTGGCCAGCAGTGGTAGTCCAGGGTGTCCGGCTGCAAGGCGCCTGCCCCCCACGCAGCGATCCCCGCCCAGCGGTGGCAGCCTGGGGTGTCCAGCTGGGAGGCGCCAGTGCCCGGTGTGATCCCCGGCCATAGCCTGGGCTGGGGTCTCAGCCTGGCTGGGCTGAGGCGGCAGCCTAGGCTGAGGTCTCAGCCTGGTCGGGGCGCCATCCCCAGCCAGGCGTGGCAGCCTGGGGTCTCAACCACTGAGTCACACCAGCCAGGCAGATATGGAGGAATCTTAAATGTTTCTTTTTTAAAAATATATATTTTATTGATTTTTTACAGAGAGGAAGGGAAAGGGATAGAGAGCTAGAAACATCTATGAGAGAGAAACATTGATCAGCTGCCTCCTGCACATTCCCCACTGGGTATATGCCCCCAACCAAGGTACATGCCCTTGACCGGAATCGAACCTGGGACTCTTGAGTCTGCAGGCCGATGCTCCATCCACTGAGCCAAACCAGTTAGGGCTGTCCAATATGCTAAAGAAAAAACCCTATCTAATAAAGAGGGAATATGCAGGGGAGGGCATTTGGGGGTGATCAGGTTGTCAGGGGAGGGCAGTTGGGGATGATCAGGCTGGCAGAGGAGCAGTTAGGCATCGATCAGGCTGGCAGGGTAGTGGTTAGGGGGTGATCAGGCTGGCAGGCAGAAGTGGTTAGGGGCAATCAGGCAGGCAGGCAAGCAGTTGGGAGCCAGCAGTCCTATATTGTGAAAGGGATGTCCAACTGCCTGGATTGGGCCTAAACAGGCAGTCAGACATCTCCCGAGGGGTCCCAGATTGGAGAGGGTGCAGGTTGGGCTGAGGGACACCCGCCCCCCGCAGTGCACGAATTTCGTGCACCGGGCCTCTAGTGGTATATAATTGGCTTGGAAGAGTTGCTTTTCTATCGTCAGCATAGATGGCACCCTTGGGTCCAAGGTAATTTCTCCAGTTGTTCCTGCTCCCTAGGCTTGGGAAAAGGGAAAAGAATAAGTGGAAGGCAAGTAGCTTCCTTTTTAGAATGTGAGCTGAAAGTTGCTTACATCCTATTGGCTAACACTTGGTCATATGGTTTTAGAATTATTATATCTAGGTGAGCATCCCAACCACAATTTGGGGCAGACAGGATTTGTTTCCGAAGTGAATAATGGTAGTCCTATGTTGAAAAACCCAGGTCTGCTTATATTTCATGTAGCATACCCTGTCCTATTGCTGTATGCATATTATTTAGGCTTTATTAAAAAAAACTTTCTCATTATTTCCTTATGAGTTATAAATTTTATTGTAGAATTTTAAGTTATTATTATGTCTAAGAGTGTTAAAAGATAAATTGAGGCATATTAAAAATTCAAAGAGTTTAGTGAGCAAAAATCATTTGAATTGGGCAGCATTCAATATAGTAGTTAGAAAGGAGCTCTGAGGAGCTGTACAAAATGAAAGACTTTTATAGGCAGAAGGCAGCAGGAACAAGCGCGTGATACCAAGCAAATAAGTGGGTCGATTATTGCAAGGTTCCTTTTCTTTAGGGCAGTGGTGGGCAAACTCATTAGTCAACAGAGTGGCAAACCGTGGCTCGCGAGCCCCATGTGGCTCACGAGCTGCGGTTTGCAGACCACTGCTTTAGGGGATGGCAGAGGCCCAACAGGCAGATTACCTAACTAGGTGGTTCCTGATGGACAGTTTCAAGATTCCATTTCTGGAACAACCAAAACTATAACTAAGTTAGGTCTCTGTTTCATAACATTGGACTTAGCATAAATGACTCCATTTGGGCCTATTGTCTTATTTTTAACAACAGGAATATGCCAAGGCACTCAGAAATATTATTCTGTACGAAAATCATTTGAAGAGAAAGTAGTATAAAGCACTTGTCAAAATAAGTAGGTATTTAGATTTATTTGAAATGATCATTTTCTATTTGATAGCCTATACTAGTATGTTAATTATAAGAGAAGATTTCTTCTGGTCTGAAGTACCCTGTCTCTGAGTGTTATTCACATAAATTAATAATATGGTCTAGGTTGGTGTGTGGCACACAGCTCTTTTACAGTTGATGTTCTTAGGAAAAAGAAAAAAGAAAGAAAGAAAGAAAGGTATGAGAACAATACAGACAAGAAAAGTTTATCTCTTACCCCAGTCACCATTGCTCACACTTGGTCAATAGATTGATCTTGAATCATTTGAAAGGTGTTGCTCAGATGAAAAGCTGAAGGAACTGTGTAGGTGAACAAATGTGCTTGATTCTGGGCATAAGCAGGGCTGCTTAAAAGCCCACATGGTCAACTGTCACATGGTTTCCATGGAGGTTTCCATTCTTCACCCATTTCTTCAAATCTGGCCCAGATAAGAGGATATATCTGTTACCCCAAGGGCTAACTAAGGCAGAAAAGAGACATCACTGTGCTGGGAGACCACAGACAGCAGGGAGATTAAAGAGAGGCATTTTAAAGTTGAGGAAAGACAGGTGTGTGGGGGCCCTGTCTAGAGTATGCCAGATGTTCAAGGCCAATGTGCTACATGCATGTGCAAAAGCAAGGACACAGCAATTTTGCTGTATACCCGGAATAGGCGTACCTTTCTTTAACCCAAATATGGATGTCACTATTTGGCAAGAAGCGTCTTTTTTCTAAATGGGTATAAAGATGTGTTACTGACTGGCCGGTGTGTGACTGCTTTGTAGGGTACTTTGAAGAACTGTTTTGTCTGATGGCTCCTTGTTAGCAATGGCTACTTGGTCTGCAATAAAGTCTCTCCTGTATGCCTACAACTTCTCATGTCTTCTCCACATAACACCCGGCATCTGAGGACTCGTGCTCCCTCACAGGTGTACTTATTATATTCCTGCACAGGACTCTCAGAAATGACTGTGTGGTGGTGGTTGGGAATTTGGAGGAGGTATTATAATTTCCAAATGGATAGGTATAAGCTTAGAGCAGAGCACAATCATGGGTATTTTCACTGTGACCTAATGTGTGCTCAAATGAAGTTGAGGACATTGGTCCTGGAACTTTAATGTACATATAAATTGCTAAGAGACCCTTTAAGAAGCAGGTTCTGACTCAGTATCTTGTGTGAGGTTGAGATTGTGTGTCTCTAATAAACCCCCAGGTGAGGCTGATGCTGCAGCTCCACAGACCAGGCAACATCTAGCAGCCAGGGTTTAGTAACATGGAATTAATAAAGCATTCCTATCCCTCTCCCACTCCCCTTCTCTTTCCTTCTGAGATAGAAATGCCTGGATTTTAAAAATGCCACTAATGAGTGTCACTTAGTAGCTGTTCAGCCTCCCTGAGGCTTAGTTTCATTGCTTGAATGAGTTTTTATGAGCATTGTAGTGTTTGCTATTTCTCTCCAGCAAATATTTCTGGTTTTCTTCTTATGTGCATGGTTGGATTGCATACGTCTGCTCTTGTGAAGTTAGGTATGGCTATATATCGACTTTGACCAATAAAACAGAGGCAAAAATGTGATATGTTACCTGTGTGATTTGCTACCCCCTCTCTCTTTCTGCCTTGATTACTGGTAATGTTCTAGTAGATGTTTCATCAAGAGGACCACACGGAGCAGAGACCCCAGCAAACCCTTAGTGTACATGGAACACAAGAATAAACTCCCATTGGGTTAAGCCCCTGAAATGGTGACACCATTTGTTATATTGGTAATGCTGACTTACACCGACTGGTATAGCACTAAATGTAAAAAAAAAAAAAAAAAAAAAAAAAAAAAAAGTCATATATTTAGTATTTACACAGATATTCGGATGTTTTCCTTTCTTTTCTTTCCCCAAACCTTACAAATCTAGCTTTTATTGTTTCTCTATAGCTGTAAGAGGTAATTTAAGAAATGTAAATAAGGTAATTTAAGAAATGGTGAAAACTATATTTATCTTTTTCTTGAAAAACCTTTTAAGTTCTTACAAAGTTTTGATTAAAAAATGCAGAACTTACAGATAAATGAAGCTTTAAGTCTATCCAGAAGCTTCTTCCCCCCATTACCACAACTAATTTCAAGTTAGCTGGAACTGTTCCACTGAATTCTAATCTTTTGGGTGATATTTAACACTGTCACTGCTCAGAAACACAAGGATGAAGCAGGTACACAAAATGGGTATTCAGCCACATGGACGGCTGTGTTCTATTGCAGTCAGTTTTATTTCTGAGTTTGTTTTTTTTTGCTGGAAAGAAGAATGGCATTTTTATTATTCCTCTGAGCACCGATTTGAATTTGGCACCAATATGGAAAAGACTTTTCTTCCTGTTTTGGAGCTTTTCGTTCTTTTAATATTTCATCAACCTTTAGAAATACAAGGTTAACCAGAATTTCTTTGACCTTTTTGCTGGGTTATAATTTAAGTGTCTAGTATTTCTTTTTCTTCCCCTCACCTTTCTTCCAGCTTTGTAATCAATCTGACAGAACAAGAATCACCAGCTAATCAAAACAGAGAAATTTAAAAGCAATACTTAAACCAGTCTTCCTTTGAACTTTTCTTATAATTATTCTCCATTCATATTCTAATTCTATTTTCTAAGGGCAGGATTTTTTTTTCCTTTATTTCTCATGGTACTTATGTTGTTTTTGAAAATGTATCATTCATATCTTTAAAAATAATATATATGGATTTATTTTTTCATGAGTCTTTTTACTACATGTGAAAGCTTTGATTTTCAGGTACAAAACCTGATAACCATTCATTGATTCATTCATTCATTCCATAAATATTCATTATAGCACTCTAGTTGGTTCTGGCTACATAATATTAAAAAAAATCAAAAAAATCTGCCCTGGCCAGGTGGGTCAGTTGGTTGAAGCATCATCCAATACACCAAAAGTTTGTCTGTTCAACTCCCAGTTGGGACTCATACCTAGGTATCCGGTTTGATCCCCGGTTGGGGTGAGTATGGGAGGCAACCAATCAATGTTTCTCTCTCACATTACTGTTTTGCTCTCTCTCTCTCTCTACTTCTCCCTCTCTCTCTCAAATCAATAAAAACATATCCGATGAAGCTTAAAAAATAAAAGAAAAGAAATCCTTCTCCTCATAGAGCATATATTCTAGCACGCAGAGAGAAGAAAAAGTGAGCAAGAAAGTAATGTTATAGAACAAAATTGAATCGGGAGAGGGGGACACAGAGTGTCTTCCAGGATGGCTGCCACTTTAAATAGAATGCACTGGGAAGGCCTTATTGATAAAGTATTTCAGCAGAAACCTAAGGCCGTGTTGAAAGGCATGGAATGTCTTGGGAAGAGCTTTCAGGCAGAGGGAATAGCAAGTGTAAATGGCCATACTGCCAACAGGGATTCAAGCTAATGATGGATTTGCCAACTTATCTAATGTGCAAGGTTACTCTAGAAATCAATAATAAGTGATAGCTGGAAGAGGAAAGAGGACTTACATGGAAAGTTTTATCACTGAGTTCTGGGGATGAACAACCTTACTTTTTATCATTTCATGGATCCTAGTTTGGCACACAACTACACCTAAGCACATTGGAGACTGGGAAATATAATTTAGCTTGGAGATAAAGAAGGAAGGGATAGAGATTAGGTGAATAGAGAAATAGGTTCTGGATTGGCATACAATATACTGCACTTAAATCTTTATACTATTTGTAGTTCAGTATACATGAACACCAAAAATACTGGATACATCTAATCAGTGGAAATCTTATAATTTGTATTTGTGTGACTATCTATAGCAAGTCGCATTATTGTAATAAATGAAGAATACTTTGCTATAGTGCGCAGTGTACTGATAGGGTATGGTTCCCTTGGATTGCAAATTACCCATCAGTGATATCACAGCAGCCAAGCTTCATTCATTATACTTGGCGTGTCGTTCACATGACTCTGCTTTGATTGTATCTTAGTGGTAAAAAAACAACAAACCAAACAAAAAACCTCTTCCAGTTGCTCCTTTGTCTCCTATAGTTGAAAGCAGGGCATTTTAATTTACTGTTCCACCAAGACCACTCTTTACTTGAAAGGAGTAATTTTAGCTACTGTTAGAAAAGGTAAATGCATGATGAAGAATGCAAAATGAGAAATCTTTATCTAGTGTGGGGATATGTGTTTGTGTGTTATATTATATATAACAAGTAATATGTAATATATGATATATCTACACTAATAAAAGAGAAACATGCAAATTAACCATCACTCCGCTACACCCACAAACTACGCCCACCAGCCAATCAGGAGTGGTTATGCAAATTAACCCAACCAAGATGGCAGCCGGCCAGGTAGCTGGAGCAAGCAAGCAGGAGGCTTGGGTTGCCCTGGTGATGAAGGAAGCCAAGCTTCCCACCACCCCTGGCTGGCTCTGGCCTCCGCTCAAGGCTACAAAGTTTCAATTATAGAAGATAAACAAATCCTAGACACATACTTCCAGCCGGCCCTGGCCTCCACTCAAGGAGGCGCTGAAAAAAAAAGAAAAAGAAAAAAAGGAGGGCCTGGGACCTTGGGTCGCCAGTGGGGGGCGGGGGGGCGGGTGATCAGGCCAGGATGGGATGGCAGGGGCCATTGGGGGTAAATAGACCAGCAGGGGGGCCTGTTGGGGGTGAGCAGGCTGTCACGGGGGGCAGTTGGGGGTGATCAGGCTGGTGGGGGGGCATTTGGGGGCAAGCAGGCTGGCAGGCAGAGTGGTTAGGGGCAATCAGGCAGGCAGACAGGAAGGTGAGCTGCTGGAGCCAGCAGTCCCGGATTGTGAGAGGGATGTCTGACTGCCGGTTTAGGCACGATCCCTGTAAACCAGCAGTAGGACATCCTTTGAGGGGTCCCAGATTGAGAGGGTGCAGGCCGGGCTGAGGAACAGCGTCCCCCCCCCTCCCCATGCATGAATTTCTTGCACCGGGCCACTAGTGTGAATATATATGTATATATTTTACGTATTTGTTTCACATAAAGAAAAGAACAATGACTCTGATTTATGTTAGCCAGAGTTAATTTAATGTATAAAAACACAAGTTCTCTGTTGTCAAGTCATAATTGACTAAAAACCAAAGAAAAAAACTCTTTGGCAAGACAATGTCTTTTTCAATTACTGTGTTCTTTGTCAGTTAACCTCTGAGATACTATCAAATAGGTCCGGTCCAAGTCCAAATGAACAAACTTCTATTATATGTTAATCTAATTGGTGTGTTGACCTCCATATTTGCTTTAGCTACCTTCTTAGAAATGTTTAGTAGAATTAAGAGGTACAGAGGGAAAGTTAAATCCTGGGTTTAAATCCTGACTCCACCACATATTACCTGGTTGATCTTGTACAAAATACTTAAACTTTGTCTCAGTTTTCTTATCTGTAAAATGGGGATGAAAATAGTCCATCTCATAAGAATATTGTGAGGATTAACTGAATTAATATATGTCAAGAATTTGGGATGACATTCAGTATATACAAAGCTCTATGTAAGTGTGAGCTGTTAATGCTTTGTTTATCCAAACTCTATAGTAAACTTCATGCCCTTTGTAATTATTCAGGATTGTTCAATGAAATAGAATGAGTAATATTGAAACGCGGAAATTAAACTGGAATGCGGTGTTCCCCTGGGCAGGATGCAAAGGTGGCTTATCCAGGTGGATTTGAAGACTGAAGCCACGGACAAAAGGTGGTATAGGAAAAGACGGAAATTTATTGGGAAACAAGAACAGACTCCCACATGGGGAGGGGAAGAGAGACTCACCAGGTCCCTCTTTCTTAAGGTTTATAAAGGCTGCAGTTCTTTGTGTCCTGATATCCCCTCTGATTAGTCACTATAGCGGCTTCAGAGCTCAAACCCCATGTGGGGTTCCCCTCTTTTTCTCGCTTTTGCTTTTCTATTCCCTTTGGCCTTCCTCTTCCTTCTTTGAATGAGTGACTTCCTTTCCTTTATTCTGTGAATGTATGCTTTCTGCAGCTCCCAGCCTCCTTATTCTATGAATGTATGCCTTCTGGCAGCTCCCAGCTTTGCAGCCCTGTGGTTCTCCCTCATAGACCCACTAATTCCTAAAGCTTCCTAAATCTGCCTATTTTACCCCTAAAAACTCCTTTAAATATGGAAATTTATTATGAGGAATTGGCTCACGTGACTATGAAGGCTGAGAAGTCCCATGACCTACCATCTGCAAGCTGCAGACCCAGGAAATCCAGTAGTATAATTCAGAACAGGTCTGAAGGCCTCAGAATCAGAGGGACCCATGATTTAAATTGCAGCACCCCTATGGCAAACTGAAAAGCCTCTAAGAGTTTAGACTGGTCCACCTCTGACATCCCTTTCTGGAAACAGCATGAATAAAACAGTCATCCAATTCGGTCTAAAAAAAGTATCCCATTCTGAGAAGTGGAGACAATGACATGAGATGTCTGAGCTCAACTAGGCAGGGAGGAAGCAAAAAGAGGTGAATTCATTTTTGCTGTATTTTGTTCTATTAGGACCCTCATGCCCACCCACATTGAGGAGGGCAACCTACTTTAGTGAGCCTACAGATTCAAAAGCTAATCTCACCCAGAAACACCCTCAATGGCACACCCCAAAATAATGTTTAATCTGGGTACCACATGGCCAGTCAAGTTGACACAAAATTAACCATTACAACCTTGAAGGCAAGGATTATTCATTTTTTAAAAGGTAAATTATCTTTATCCCTTAACATAGTGTCTGTAATGTACTTAATAGACATTTGTGAATGAATAATAAAATACAGAGAAAACAATTATATGCTCTAGCATTCACCTTTTCTAAATTTCACATAGTTGATTCTTTATTTAACTATAATTGTACTTTGTAATTTAATTTTGATATTTTTAATAATGAAGACAAAATGATAACTTTTTTAAAAAAACTACAGAGGGTATTGGAGCTGTTCTAATTTTCTGTCCTCACATTGCCAATTAAAGTATAACTAGAACAATCTTAATGGGGGAAAAATTCATTACCTTATAGGACCATTCACATACTTCCCCAGCAATCCCACTCCTGTTATATATCTAACAGAATTTCTTGTACCTATTAACAAGAGACATATACAAAGAATTCATAACAACTCTAATCACAAAAAAAAAAAATAAATCCCAGAAACCATCTAAATGTCTGTCAACAGCATAATGGATAGGTAAATTATGGTATATACAGAATAAAGTAGAAGAGTATGGTTGATTTTAGCAATAGTGTTCCCTGTTCATTTCTCCCTAAATCCATGTGCTTGATTAGTGCCTTTGCACTCTGACTCTGGATGTAGCCGTTTGCTTTGACCAGTGAGACAATAGCCAACATGATGCAAGCAGAAACTGAAGAGTTCCTTCCCTGGACCTTGCTGCTCATGGAAACACTGCAACTGCCACTATGTGTATAAATTTAGGCCAGTCTGCTGGAGGCAAGTGTTGGAATTAACCCATCACCCTGAGCTGATAGCCATCACCTACCAACAGCCAACACCATAATCAGACATGTAAGGAATGCGGGCTGATAGCTGTCAAGGGGAGGGGGTTGGGGGGCTGGGTGCAAAGGTGAAGGGAGTAAGCAAAAAAAAAAAAAAATCACTAACAGACAACAACATGGTAATTATCAGAATAAAAAGGGGTTTGAGGGAGGTAGAAGAGGGTAAAAGTAGAAGGGAATAAATGGTGATTGGAAGGAGACTTGACTTGGGGTGGTGAACACACAATACAATATGAAATCTGTATAATGTCATTAAACAATGTCACCCCAATAAAATTAATTAAAAATAGGTGGAGGGGATTAAAAAGTATCAACATCCAGTTATAGAATAAATAAGTCATGATGTAATGAGCTGCATCAGGACTACAGTCGATAATACTGAATTGTATGTATGACAGTTGCTAAGAGTAAATCTTAAAAGTTCTTTTTTTTTTTTTTTAAATATATTTTATTGATTTTTTACAGAGAGGAAGGAAGAGGGATAGAGAGTTAGAAACATCGATGAGAGAGAAACATCGATCAGCTGCCTCCTGCACACCTCCTACTGGGGATGTGCCCACAACCAAGTTACATGCCCTTGACCGGAATCGAACCCGGGACCTTTCAGTCCACAGGCTGACGCTCTATCCACTGAGCCAAACCGGTTTTGGCAATCTTAAAAGTTCTTATCACAAGAAAAAGTTGTGTAACTATTTTTGGTGACATTTGCTAACTACACTTATTGTGGTGATTATTTCCCAATATACACAAATGTTGAAGAATTATCTTGCACACCTTAAACTAATATATGTCAATTTAAAATATTCAAAGCTTAGAACTTAAGCAAAAGAATGTTTGCATGTTCTTTCAGTGCTGTACTTCATCCTGTTAATAAGGATCTTTCTAGTGTTAGAATTACTATGGCTTAGGATTGAAGGTACATATCCTCAAATAGATTTTTTTTTCAGTCAGAGATGCAAATAAGTAATGTTTTCTAGAAAAGATACCATCATAGGTTAGAGGATTATTGACTGGTAGGATTGTAACCACTTTTGTTTCTAACTTAATAATTTATTTCAATATGTCTTTCCTGATGATGTATTATGTAGTCCTTAATTTCTTTAATTTTCCTTTAAATCAACTTTACAATTCTGCTATTTCTCTCATTAATGAAATAAATTGTTGTTGTTGTCAAAAAATATAACATTTAATATTTTGGTATTTTCAACTAGTTTTTTTCTGTGCATACAGATAAATGTAACAAAAACATAATTGAATAATATATGTACAATTATAAAAATATATTTAATTAGTAACCTGTTTTTAGGTTATTTATAAAATTTACAATTGCAAATTTTATATATAATTTTATACATGTTTGGGACACCTTCTTCACAGAAATAAAAATCATTAAAATATTATAAATGTATTTAAAATATTAATGAAATTTTACTAATTGCATTCCAGAATATGGAAAATATTAGATTCCAGTAATTTAAGGGAAAACTTTCCTTGTTGAACATTTGCAAACATTTGGTATTTTTCTACTCATAATCTTTGACAATTTGATGAGTAAAAATATCTCATTATTATTCAAATTATTAAGTTATTAGCTGACCTTGCAATTTTATTCGTCACTTGTATTTTCATATTTCTGAATTATCTTTTCAAGTATATTTCTTTAGTTACTTTCTTTTGACAGTTTATAATACAGTTGATTGGGTCCCACCTTCCTTAATTACAATCATATTCTAGTACTGACTAGAAGAGATTTCACCCTCATCACCTTGATTGTACTTCAGTGTTTCTGTAGTTCTCAGACACACATTTAAAAATGGTATTTTAACTGCTGATTAACCTCTTATTTTATCAGTATTTGATAATTCATGTCTTTGTGTAGTGAGTTTTAGCCTTTAGAAATCCAATTTGAGATGGCTCATTTTGACTTAATTCCTAATAATTAGATAGGGCATAATTATTTTCATAATCAAAGGGTACCTTTAAGTGTTCCTGTGTATTATCTTTTTATCCTACATAAGAATACAAATCTAATAAAGCAATTTAGAGGAAAATGTTCCTGGAAAGAAAGTTATATATATATATATATTCCTATATTGATTCTGTTAACTTGACCTAAGGATTTGTCAATTGTGGAATCAAATCAGGGTAATCACAGAAGATATGCAATTTAGAACTTCACGTGAATGACCTGTGGTTTCAAGATGGTAGATTAACCACAAAATCAAGCTAAAATTGTATTAACAAACTACTAGTATATTGATTGCCAAACTTGAATACAATCTGTCATTCATCTTGCAAGTTACAGAAACTAAAAAATTTGAAATACAAAGTAGTCCCATTGAAAGATCCTCTGTTGGGTCACTTGCCCTGTTTTGTGTTCTACCAAGCTTTATAAAATTTGTTATTGTTTGGATAGAAAGTAGCTTTGGAGGAACTACTAGGGCTAAGGAGAAACCAAAGACATATGTAGTCGGACACAAAAGATGAATTGAAGAAGGAACTAATAAAAAAGGGAAATAGCACCAAAAGGTTAAAATTCAAGGAAATTATATTTTGAGGCTACTGAGCTATAAAGATAGAATGCAAAAAGGTCAAAATTTTCTAGCTGTGAGCCATGTGGCAATAATTTTCCAAGTGAGTTTATTTTGGAATCTAATTTTTAAAAATCACCTTTGTTTTCTCTTCTGGATAAAACTCTTTGGATTAATTCCTACTTCTCTCTGTTAACATTGTAAAGGTACAGTGAGTACACATGATGAGATATGTATAGGTGGTCAGGTCATGGGCCTCAAGCTCTTGGCTATATATAGCAAGTTGTTCATTAGGTTGGAGATGCCATAACAAACACGCGAAACAGCACATTTTTCATAATATGCATGTTTCCTTTGCAAAACTGAGCTTAAGCCTGAAGGTGATTGAGAGTGCATGAAAACTAAATTTATTTTTAGAAAGGCCATTAAATTAATGCTAGAAGACTCTCCCCGCCCCTCCCCCCAACACCACCATAGGCACATATGTTCCAAAACTTGATCCCTAAACGTTTTATTTAGGACAATATTTTGACTTCCTAGACTACCATTATGTCATTATTTCCAGGGTACTAATATGTAGAAATACTACTGAAATGGATTTAGTTAATCAGGAATATATTCTACACATTAGAATAGTTCTTAAAGATATTAACTTGACACATGAAAAACTGTTTTAAGAACACTGCACAGTAGTATAATTAAATACAATTTAAATTTGTCCTGAATCTGCCTATCAAAACTATTTGTTTGAAAATCAGATCCTTTATATCTCTCTGAATATATAGCAAGCTCTTTTCAATCAGTAATACAATAGATGATTATTGTACTACTCACAGACACCTTTAGTGTTCATTACGATTTCATTATAGAATTAAGGAGGGAATGGAGAAAAGAAATTGCCTTCTGTCAAAAGAATTTGCCATGTAGTTTGCTTCAAGAGACTGCTACAGAGAGAAGGAGAAGATAATATGATTTGTTAATGATAACCAAACAATATTGTGGACAACCTCATCATTACCAGCATTAATTAGGTTGTCATTATTCAATGCTCAGGATACTTTGTACTTTCATTATTACTCACATTCTCAGAGAGTCTGACACTTTTTATTCCTACAGGCCCTCCACCTTTCAGTTGAAGCAGTCATTTGTGGGGAATAAACAACTGCAATTAAAGTAAATAGCCACAAATAAATATTTGCTTAAACACATACACTCCCCTGTTAGAGAGGACCAGAATAAATCAAGCAATGCTTGAAGAGTTTGTAGTCACACTTTATTCACCGGTGGGCTTAGAGAAAATGAATTCAAATTCTAAGCCAGGCTACAAGCAGAACTTCCCTTTTTATTAAAGAGCCAGCCCTATGTGCGCTTAGTGGTTATCTTGCGGCTGGCCTTGAAAACAACACAGTTCTATCCAATTAAAAAATACGCCTGGCATGGCATTGAGATTATGGGCATATCTAGTCTCTGGCCTACAAGGTCAGACAGCTAAGTTTATCTTCCTCATTATTCAAGCAGGCTAAAGCAGGCTAGAAAGCAAAGTTATTTTTTAGAATAAGAGGCCGTCTAAAAAAACAGCAGAAAATTCCAAACAGTAGTTTTTACAAAATAAGCGTTAGCCTTCTCACTCCTACAGAAGATTTTCCTCTGAAAACCTAGAGTGCTCTGAGACAGCCGGGTAATTAATTGTCAGTTTGATCTGGGAGTTGAGTGCAGAAATTGGCATCAGTCATCATTTTCCATTATAGAAGATTTATAATTTGTATGTTGTGGTTTTTGTTGGCAAAGGCTTATTCATGACTTTATAAATATCATTTAGAGAGCAAATTGAGTTAACTCAAAAGAAATTCCTTATAAAATATAATCTGTGGTATTTTGAGTTTATTTAGAGTCTGAGTCTAGAACAGTAGAACCCAAAGCTATGTGATCTTTTTTAAAAAATATATTTTATGAATTTTTTACAGAGAGGAAGGGAGAAGGATAGAGAGTTAGAAACATCGATGAGAGAGAAACATCGATCAGCTGCCTCCTGCACACTCCCCACTGGGGATGTGCCTGCAACCAAGGTACATGCCCTTGATCGGAATCAAAACTCGGACCCTTCAGTCCACAGGCCGACGCTTTATCCACTGAGCCAAACCAGTCAGGGCAAAGCTATGTGATCTTAAGAAATATCTGAATAAATTAAAAATGTACAGATTTTAATGTGAGGTAGAATCTATTACTCCCACCAGCAAATATATTTTTCATTCCTGCCCATTACCACCTGGCTTGCAGTGCTTCTGGGTTGGGGGAGAATACATCCTCTCTCCAAAGAAGGCGGGTTGGGCCAAGAAATTTGAATTACACAATAGGATATGAGCAATACTGAACAAAATGTTTATGAACCACAGAGGAAGCCCTTGCTTCCTTTCTTACTCTTTTCTTTTGCTATGAAGTATGGTCCAAATATGGTTGCACTATTTTTCTAGACATCATGGAGCAGGGACAAGCTGTCTCCACAATGCCTTTTCTGTCTTTCAGACCAACAGTTGCTGTTTTATGCCATTAAATTGAAGAGTGGTTTGTTATTCAGCAATAGATATCAGAATATTAATTCACTTACATGCAGCATTGAGCTTGTATATTTAACTTGAAATATATTGTTTCTTCTGAAAATTATATTTGAAAATAGTCAACTAGTTAAGCACACTGAAAGAATATAACAATATATTGCCAAGGCAGTCAGCTGAGACTATAATTCAAGTTTCAAAATACTGATTATTTGTAATAGCTAAAAAAGTATAAAAATATCCCATGTATGACTGAAACTCAGTCACAGACAACAACATGGTGGTTACCAGAGGGAAGTGGGGGTGGAGGTTAGTAAAGGGTAATGTGGGCCAAATACATGCTGATGGAAGATGATTTGACTTGGCGAGGTGGGCATACAATGCAATTTGCAGACCATGTATCATGTCACCCAAAAAATGTAATTTTAAATAAAATATAAATAAACATGAAAATAAATGCAAAGTAGAAAGACAGTGCATAAACCAAAGGAAAACAACAATATCGCTACCAATGTCAAGGTATCGGCAACTACTATTTACTTTTCACCTAAGGATATTCATTGTCTTTATCTTGGCAGCATATTTTTCCAATAATATGATTTTCTAACAATTTACATTCAATATGCTATTGCCGATCTAGATATGATTTACATAGAATCTTCTGAGTTGAAAAGGTGATCAACAAAGTCAAAACCTTCACTGTTCAAGTTAAATAGTTTCAGAAAACATGGTTCTCAATAAGGAAATTTATAATCTAACTTTAGTTTTAAAATTGTGAGTTTTGTAAATATATACAATGAAATTAGTTTGGGTTTGCTTCTCTGTCTTGTGTGCTATGTGTGAGTTTGTGGTGTTTGTACATGTCTGTGTGTACAAGATGAGGAAAAGAACTATGTAATGACAGGTTATTCTGTACCTTACCAAATGCAAACAAGCAACATGGGGTCATGTTATGTTTCTTTCACGTATTGTTTTATAGCTATATTAATATTTATTCTGGACAGTAGGCTAGATTTTGAATCCAATTTGGCTGAATGCCATCTCTAGAAGATAGGGTATCCATATTGGCTGGGCATTTTACTGAATTCAACATAATATATTATTGGTTTCTTGGTAGATATATACTATTAAAAAACAAACATCTGATCTTTGTATTTGCTCTAAATATTTGGAAAAATGCTACCACAAAGTAATTCATTGTGCTTACTGTACAATGAATACTTGAGCAGGTAAATTCTTTAAAGTGTTAGAATAACTATTTTATAATGCTCTAATTAACAGTGTGTTACTCCAACTGTATTATAAAATTTACATTGAATTTAGTTGAAACAAAGAAAATTATATTCTGTATTTTTATATTATGAAGATTTAAAATGCCACAAATGTAGTTTAAGGAAAGAGGTTATTCTCAAAGCTAAGAATTTGTTTTTCATTTTATCAAATAAAAGATATTATCTTTATAGAACCTATTTTAAATTCTTTGGCTCTTTTATCAAAACAAAACTGTGAATTTTTTTTTTTTTTTTGGTAAACCATAGTGTCTATAGCTACAATTGTAAAGGCTCAAGTATGTTTAAAAAAGAAAAAGGCACAATTACTTATTATTAGTGAAGTAAAATTCTAGTAATCTATGCTGTTAATAACATGATATTTCAAAATTTTAAGTAGAGTTTATTCAAATTATTTGGAAACAAAGTATTATAAGTAAAATGTTTTAATCGATATAACAAACATGGCTGTAACTGATAATTTTTTAAAAGAAAATTAAAATAATAGAGCAAAATACTGCTAAAAGTGAATGCAGGTGTGTTGTATACTACATATTAAAAAACTGAATGATCTTATTTTTGTATTTTGATATGAATAGTTTTTAAGGTACTATGAACAAAGAAATTTGAAAAGCAATCAAAGTGACAAGTAATATCCATAATTCTACCAGTATGGCATTTGCTATATTTCAATTAAGTTGATTCTATAGAGCTTCAGTAATTCCAATTTTTAAGTTAAAATTGTACTATATGTTTAACTATTTGGTTCTTCTTTAAAAAAAAATTCCATTGAGCATTATATCTTCAGCGATTTTCCGTGTCACTGAAAAGTGTTATAACCATCATTTTTAAAGGCTGAACTTGAAGTTAGGGTTTGGTTGCTGACTCCTACCACTCATGTTGCTGCCACTTTAGTATCCCCTACCATGTCATAAAATACAAGAGGATCGTTTTTAAAAAGTGAAAATACTGTTTCTATTAAGAGCCAGCCAATACCAACTATAAGACACTGGATAAAATTAAAGAATGAATTTTTGCTTAAGGAAAATGAGAGCTCTCCCGTCACAAGTTTTTTATCATTCAAGTTTCAGAAATGAAAACAGAGCCTATGACTGATAGTTAAATGGGTGAAATTTGAGGATATGGGAAACTAATTAATAAATGTTAGCAGACCTCAGAAGCCAAACACTGAGTAACATTCCATGTCAGAGATTAGTAACCGTACAAAATCAGCATACACTTTGGGACAGAGGAACAAAGGATATCACCAGAATTCAAGAGCAGAAATTGCATCAAAAACAGACTTACAAATCTCATTTGGAAGCTGGGGTGGGGGGAGAGATTAACCAAAGAATTTATATGCATATGTGTATCAGCCATGGACACAGACGATAGTGCAGTGAAAGCCTGGGGAGGGGGCAGGAAAAAGATGGAAGGGGGTCATGGGGGCAAAAAAGGGACATCTATAATACTTCCAACAATAAAGATAAATTAAAAACAACAATAACAAAAAGCAAATAATGCTTAGTGGCAACTGGACTCCATGAAGGAGACATAATTTCTAGAGAATCACCAGAAGCAGAGGTTCCTGAAGATATATTCTGGCTTCTTTCTTCTTCCCACCCTTCCAGGAACTTCCATTTTTTAATGTATTCAGAAGCCAGTTTTGTTGGGAAAGGCAGTGTTCTTTATCCAGAAGTGGAACTCTGAAGTTCAGAGTCCTTCCTAGTCCTGCCTTTATTGAGCTTCTGTCTATAGTCTTCCATAGTGGATTGGAAGAACTAGAGGTACCCTAATAAATACCTTGAGTTTCAGACATAATCTTCCTTCTTGTAGCAGCAACTTTATTTCTCCTTGGCAATAGAATTACTCACAGGATTAATTACTCTAGCCTTCCAACATAATAGTTCCTTTTTCTTTTAGCCTATTGTTCATGTAGCAAGGGGTGTCCAAAATGGTAGTCTCAATTCCCAATTCAATGGAAACATTATGGCCCCTAGTGAAAGTCTTTCTTCCTTGAGAAGGAAGATTGCTGAGCCAGTAGAGCTCAACATGACACAGATGAGATTTCTAGAACACTTCAAGTAGGTTAATAGGTACACTATGAAAGGAGCCACTCCTATTTCCAACCCTTGGTTCCAAGAACTTTTTTGCTCTTCCTATGGGAGAAACTGTACTGTAAATTTATTGATGAATCAAAGGATACATCCAATAGGAAAGCACTCTGATTTTGCAGTGTTTTCACTGTACTGCAACAGTATTCAGAAATTTATTCCATTATTAGATCAGGTTAACTATCTCTGTGCAATGAGATACTTGGTAAGAGCAGTAAATACCATGGATTTACGCTCTTTGCCCCGTTCTTGTGTCATATTTGTGTAGTACACTTTGATGGTAAATAGAGCATTTCATAAGTCCTTGAGTGGTGATGCTGGCAGAAACCTGAAAGGCAGAAAAGGCAAATCTATACCCCAAATTGAGGTTTTTCTAGGAAGAACATATCACTGCTCCTCCTGGGAAAAGGGTTTCAAAGTTAGCAAACTTCCATCAGGTCCTGACTGGTTTCCCGGGGAACTAATGCCACTTCAGGAGGTAGGACAAGTATTGACCTCTGCTTTTGGCAAGCTGCACACTCCACAGTGGTAGAAAGTAAACCAGCTCTGTAAGAAGTGCCCTCTCATGGAATTTCTCTGCTGCATTGTTACTTTGTCTATGGCCCACTCAGCAACCACCAAGGAGACTGGGAATGAAGCTGACTGACTGAATGTTCCTTATTGAGAAACTATTTAGTGCTGGGTATTATTTAGTGATCAAATGTCCATGAATATATATAACTCAATCTTGACCATTTTTCTTTCTAAGCAAAAATTAAATCCAGACTTATTGCTCAAAATCTGCCTATCGGGGGTGCAGGAGGGGGTCCCATTTACTATTATCTTTCTGGGTCATCCCTGAGTTGGGATATAAGTCAGCAGCATACCACTTTAAACTGGTGCCAGCTTATATTGCAAAGATATTTGCAAAAAAATCAGTTTCTTTTTCTCTCATTTGTCATAGGAAGTTCTAATGTGGTCATACATAGGAGTTGAAAGTTGGCAACAATGAAGTGGGAGATGATCATGAGACTCTGAGACACCTACTCATGCCAATTACTTGTGCCTTTCAGACCTGAACAGCACCCATCCTATATATACCATTTCTATTTTGTTGGATTGTGCCTACAAATAACCAACCTTACGGACTCATGGACCTGACAACTCCCAGTTCAATGTGGGTAACCCAGATTTTACATTACCTGGTATTCTATGGACAAGTGTTTAGTCTTTACAAGGGCCTAGTGCCAACCCAAAAGCTATTTCTTAAAAGGAATATCCAATTTTGGACTACTAGGAATAGGGTTTTTAGAAATGTTCTTGTGGATGTCTTTTTGAAAATTCATTTAGCTTGAGTAGATTCCTGGCAGTAAAATGAATGAATCCTAGAATATACATATACTCAGCTTTCGTTTTTCTACAATTTTTAACACTCCAAAAGTTTGACAATTTTGTTTCCATTTCCAGTCTCTCTTTTACTGTTGATATTGTGTCTGATTGTATTTTCCCACAACAATACCTACCATCTCATATGCTCTCTATAATATGACTTTGCCACCCTCACATCAAACAGTGGAATTTATGCCCTGACTGGGTATCTCAATTGGGTGGAGCATCATCTGGTGCACAATTGGGTGGAGTATCATCTGGTGCACCAAAAGGTTGTGGGTTTCATCCCTGGTCAGAGGAGGCAACTGATCGATGTTTCTCTCTCACACTGATATTCCTCTCTCTCTCTCCCTCTCTCTCTCTCTCTCTCATCAATAAAAAGACATATCCTAGGGTGAAGATTAAAGAAAAACACAAAACAAAAAATACACCCACAGTGGAATCTATATCCCTTCATATTGAATTTGTACAGGTTTGTGACTGTTTCTAAATAGAGAATGGAAAAAAATGGAGCTATGTGATTTCTGAAACTAGACCATAGATGTTAATGGAGATTCTGCCTTGCCCGGTAGGCCACCTGATTTTTAGTTTTGAGCCTCCATGTGAAGAAGTCCAAGTACTATGAGGCTTCCATGTTGTGAGGACACCAAGGCATTGTGGAGAGGACACACAGAAGGGTTAATAGAGAACACTATTTGAGGCCCCAGTCAACAGCCAGATGCGGTGAGAGTCAAGAGCCAGATGTGGTGAGAGAGCCCTCTAAACAATTCCATGAGCCATGGTTAGTTGTTCATTTTTCCCAGTGAGGCCCCAAATGGAGTTTTATGTCTCTAAATTTAGAGATGGTTTGTTCAATAGCAATAGTAACTGAAATAATTTTATTTTAATTCATTAATTCATTTGTAGTTTAATTCTATGTATGAGATAGTCATATTTTTATTCCACATAATTATACCACTGACATCAAGTATTGAAAATACTTTCCACTAATAAATTTTTATTTTCAATTCCTCCTTTCAGGTATATAACATACTATGAAATTTATTTTTTACTATTCTATTAATACTTTATCTGTCTATTTATATTAAGTATCATATTGTAAAATAATTAAATTTTTATTACACATTTTATACAAAAAGACTTCACCTTCATTATTTACTAGTATTTGTTTTTAGTGTTTGTTTTTTTGTAGCTGTATTTATTCATCCTGCCAAAAGAATCAGATATCTCATTTTTGACCAATCAATTTTGATTTCCAGAATGTTAGAAATACTTTGTTTACATCAATAAAGTGTTAAAACCATTATGCTGGGCTCTAAAACTAATTTTTGAATAAGTAAGGAATGTAAGAATAATGTGATATATTTTGTTAGTCCAGTGAGTGCAATATTCTGTTTATTTCATATGGTTCTATTGAATTGGAGAATTACCAGAGTTAGAGTTGGTGACCTCTAAGGTTTTTTTTCAACTCTAAAACCTTAAACTGATGTAAAGTGAATTTCCCTAATACAAATAACAGTTTCACATTCACATTGTAGTTATAAAATGGGAATCAAAAAACTCTACAATTGCAAATGGTAGAAGATTCTCAATCCTGGATTTTACTTCTAGTAGAGGTCACTCTTCCACAATTAATTTCACACTTAAGATTTTTAAAATTATATAAAAAATAGGCTGAGGGGGATAGTAAGCAATTAAGTATGAGTGGAAAGTCCCTTTTAATGGCATTTATTTACTTTTAGTTTTCATCTTTATACTGCTGTAAAAATGCAAATGCATATTCTTATAGTTGGTTGATGTGATTATCATAGTCAAGTGTTAGGTTTGGTATTTTTTTTTAGGATATGTTATTCACAGCTTCATAATAAAAAAGTACCAATTCACATGGGGTATAAAGAAGAAGAACCCTTATAATGATCCATAAATTCTTCACTCCTATATGTGCAGTTAATTTATTTCATGAAAATCATGTATTTCTCAGTTCACTGTCCATTTACACTCAAGGCAAAAGTATAAAGGTCAGCAATGAATGGTTAATGACCAGAAAAGCTGCAAACTAGGAGAATTCAGGAAGTGTGAAATTGTACATTTTCATTCTGCCTGGGAAAATTTATATTCTGTTAAGTCTGATATTTAAAAAAAAAAAATCAAAGTTTGACAAAATGCTCAAATTTCCCAATATAGGAAACATGACATACTCTCAAGTAGACTTTTACCTAGCACTTTCTTAAGGTATAAAGAAACATATAATTCACAGGAATCAGCCACAACTGTACAATGTTGGATGATAGAGAGCTTTTGAATATATAAAGTTTAGCATTTCCCAAACTGGGTTTAAACAAGCTTCTCTTAGGAACAATTTCTGCCATAGAGTGTTTATTACCTTGAATAATGTGACAGAAATAAATGGAACAAAGGAAGTGATTTTTACTAAATAAAAGCAGTTATCACTCAAAAGATAAACTCTTCATATTTGAGGAAGAATACAGTTCACTAGAAAATCCTGGTGCCTTCATGACCATTTGGAGAAACAGTTTTTATTTGCTCTCTGCAAAGCAAGCTCATGCATTCAGTTTTATGGCTCAAATATCCCCAGCTAGATGTCTAAAAATTGTCAAAATGTACAAAAAGATCTTACTTTTGTTAGCTCTGCCCTAACAAGCAGGATGGCCAAACTCCCCAAGCTCAGGTTCTCGGTACAGACAGGAACAGTAAATAGAGTGGCACTTCCAGAAATTAAGGCAAAGATGAAAGGTCTGTGAGACACAGGGGATCTGTGGGAGCTGTCCTGATTCACTGTGCTCTTATAAAACAGGAAGCCGAAATCACTGACATGGAGCTTCCAGAAAAAGCTTTCTTGGGAGGAGGCATTGGTTTTACCCTGAACCCTGTAATCTGTAAGTGGCTGAAGATTACTATTTCCTGGAGGAAAAGCACGTAACAGAGAAGAACTATATTTGTAGAAGCTAAAGTAGAAAGGAAGAAACCTTGTTCAAAATAGTTTACCTGTTTCTAACCCATTTTTAAATTCTAATTGAAATTATGGTCTTTTTTTCTGACCCCAAATAGATTTATTAGATTTGCTTTGCAAGAATATCATGAAAGCTTATAGAGTTAGGTAGAGAGCAAATATAGATGCAAATTAAAATTAAGGAAATGAATACCAGTAGATTCAAGTGCCTGTCTCTGCATATCACTTGTTTGTCTAAAATAGCAAATAGCTCCTTTTTATGCCCTAAAGACATCCTTAAGATATTAAAATATTTTCTACTTTGAGACAACTGTTTTCTTATTATTAGAAATAAAAATTAAGAATTACAACAGAGTTATTCTAGGTAGCCTTTAAGGTCCTTTCCAACTATAAAATCCTAAATTGATATATAGTTAAATTCCTTTATATAATGTTATATACAAGACATATGTATATTATTACATTATACTATCATTCAGCAAATCATGTGTTTTACTTTTTAATGTAAAGTTACTCACTACACTAGGCATCAAGAGAGCAGTGACTGTGTGATCTAGAATCTCTGTGTTAATTTTGAAAACATAGAGTCTTGATTGTAAAATCAGTGCTTAAATAGGTTGACTCTTCACTGTACAGCTGTCACTCCTATTATGGCTTCTGAGTGTTCACATTACTTACAGAAACAGAATGTTCAGAGGCAACAAGAGATTATGTATTAGAAGCCACATAAATCAGCATATAGGTATCAATTTCCAAGGTGATTTCAGGGTATTGCTGTAAAATTCTATGTAGTCTCTTATAAGAAGTATCTGTGGAAGTCAATATTCATATAATAAATAATTCAGGAATGCTAAAAATTATTATGCACTTAGACAAATAACCAGTAAAATTTCAGACACCAGAGAAAGCAATAGTAATCAATGTCGCTTATGACATCATTTCCCTCATGGAGATATTCACTGCTTCTCGGTTCATTGAGTAAACTCGTTGGGGTTTAGCTTCATTAACATAAGTTGTCATAAGAGCACTTATCTCAACCTAAATTGGAAAAATGGAAATGCTCAAATTAAACTCATATTTAACATATGAAACTCCCAGACAACACTCCCTTGACAGTGAATATAATTCAAATATATTATTTTTTATGTTTAGTAGAGCTTTCAGCTATCTGTCCCAAACACTTGAAAATGAATCATTTTATATTTGCCCCTGCAATTTAAATAATGCAGTGAAGAGTAAACTTTATGTTTGTTTTTTCTAATTTTCTGGGTAAAATGCAATTTCCTTTATTGGTCAAGAAGCTCCTAAGAATACTCCTTCCAAAAAGTTTTAGTTTATTGAGGGAAAAAAATGACATAACACTGTTTATTTTTTAAATTTAATATTTACTTTTCACAAGATGACTCATCCTTTAAAATACATCTACCTCTCTTTAAAAACGTGTTTTTTTGTGTGTGTTTTTTTTTCTCAACAGTGTGTGATTCCATGATCTGCAACCCTCAATTAGTAGGTCTGAGTTGCCTGTTGTCTAGGGCAATGTTGCCTCCCAGATACTGTAGCCATGTTCCTTATATTTGCCATCCTTCCCTCATACTTTTCCCTTACTTTTATATTCATATTGCACCATCCTCTTTGGTAGAGTCTAGAAAATTCCTTTGATTCCAGGTACAGTGTTAGTTTCTAAACATACATTTTTTTTTTCAAAGAAAAACTTCTTACCTCCATGGGCCTATAACAGACACCCTGAGCAAAATTTTTCTTAGAGCCGAAACCGGTTTGGCTCAGTGGATAGAGCGTCAGCCTGCGGACTGGAAGGTCCCGGGTTCGATTCCGGTCAAGGGCATGTACCTTGGTTGCGGGCACATCCCCAGTGGGAGGTGTGCAGGAGGCAGCTGATTGATGTTTCTCTCTCATCGATGTTTCTAACTCTCTATCTCTCTCCCTTCCTCTCTGTAAAAAATTAATAAAATACATTAAAAAAAATTTTTTCTTAGATCTGAGTACAGCCCATCATCTTGGGCTCCCTACACAGTTATAATAGTTATGACTTTAGGACAATGAAAAACATGAGAAAAACATTTGAAAGCTACATAGTTTAAATGATTTCTCTGTTGGTATACACATGTTGTTTTTCTACATATGATTGCCATGCTCCTTACCTACATGTCTATGGGATAAATTTCCTAATAGCATGATGCTGGCATTTTAGTTGACAGTCCTCATGATCCCATTTTTGTAAAAATGATGCAGTAAGGATGATTAATTTATTTGTATCTGCTATACTGAAAAGACTATCTTTACATAGTTCAGTCTTTATATTAAACAGTTTATCAGAATAATATATTTATAAAAATAATGTTAACATAAAAGATTAGGGGACAACCAAATAACCCTTTCATTTCATTTATTAAAAGATAATAATATTAAGTTACAATAATTAGGACAATAAGACATCAATTAGAAAGGTCAAATCATTAATAAGTATCTAAATTAGGAAAGAATAATAAGGATGTTCATAAGTGCTTTTGATATTGATGTTAAACTAATTATGCTTTTGATATTGATGTAAAACTGTCTGTTTTCATTAAAATACACCAAATTGATCAAGGTCATTAGCAGTTCTAAAATGAAAATGTACCCAATCTATGCAGGTGCTTTAGAATTTCACAGCCTTGCATTTCACAGCAGAAACTTGGTTAGCCACTACTTTCATACTCTAAACTCTGTAATGAATGCATACTAGTACAGTTACACTCTCACAAAGATATATCTTTAAATACAGACATATAGATTGAACCCTGACTCATAAGTTCACTAATTGTTTTACTCCAGTGCAACTATTAGCTAGGATTAAATATTTAGCAGTTTCATCTTTTTAAGCCTCTTTCTTAATGCTTCCATAGGGACATTAGTGAGGTCATGGATTGCTTTCGGTGAGGAAGGAAATCATTGAGTCACTCAGGGTTCTATTATATGACAGTGGGATGTGGAGATGGTTAAGAAGAAATAGTAGCTCTTTTGTAGAGTGAAGGGTGTGGAGGAGAATGTTTATTCTCTTGGGGAAATTATTGCAGCAAGCTACAAAGGAGCTAGCCATTGGACTAAAAGTATATTAAGAAAATACATTTGTGTATGTTTTTCTGAAATAAATTGTTTCTATATAATAAAATATTAAAACTCCATTAGTTATTTATAAATAGTAATTGTAATCAAATAAAACTCCAATATAAATTCAACTCACTGTCTCATGTAGTTACTGTGATGGCAAGATTACAGAACATTGCAGATGATATACTTTAATATGAAGCACATTTCTGGAAAATGTCTCCCTTAAAAAGTATATTATGTTTATTAATGCTTTTTAAAGGAATGGATACCATTGTAAAGTTCATTTGGATATCATAGTACTGTAGAGTCACTCAAATATCTGATGTCTGATTCTTATAAGCTCTTCTCTAATGATAGAGCCAAGATTTACCATTTTTGTTCTAAGAAAAATGTTTAGGTTTCACTTGCTATTCAAGAAGAAAATAATTTTTTTTTTTTTTGCCAAAAGACAAAATTTGGAATATGCCACTTTTATTCCCTGAGAAGTGAAACTATTGTCATGTGGCGTGTGCTTCCCTTAGACATGCATCAACACACTGACATAGCATACAATAAAAACATTTCTTAATGCACTACAGTGACATATTTAATTCACATTCATTGTTTACTATAATCTATATATGTAAAAAGGCAGTGACTGTGACGACCGAAACAAACGGTCAACCGAACAGCAGGCTGTGTGGGGTGACCAGGCCAGCAGGGGGCGTGCAGTTAGGGGTGACCAGGCTGGCAGGGGGGGCAGTTAAGGGCAACCAGGCTGGCAGGGGGTGGGCAGTTAGGGGCGACCAGGCTGTCGGGGGGGCAGTTAGGGGCAACCAGGCTGGCAGGGGGAGCAGTTAGGGGTAACCAGGCCGGCAGGCAGAGGCGGTTAGGTGTGATCAGGCTGGCAGGCAGGTGAGCGGTTAGGAGCCAGTGGTCCAGGATTGTGAGAGGAACATCCGACTGCCAATTTAGACCTGATCCCAGGGATTGGAGAGGGTGCAGGCTGGGCTGAGAGGACCACCCCCCCCCCCATGTACGGATTTCATTCATCGGGCCTCTAATGTACTATAATGATGTAGGTTAGGAACAATCAGTCTGTGTAGGTTATTTCACAAATGTGCATTTTCCTGGGGAAAGATTTAGCAAATTGGCTAATTCATTTGTGTTATTTTCTTTGAATCATATTGCTTTCTATTTTGTGTTTTAATGAGTAGTTGATAAGCAAATAATAAGCTGAGTCAGAACTGCAACAAATGGAAGCTTTATGAATTCATAGAATATCTGTGAGTTGGAGACCTTAAAGCCCTTTCACTCCTCTTACAGATTTTTGAGAATAAAGTAATTGCTCCTAGAATTTGGGAGGCTATTGATTGAAAGCTCTGGGATATCACCCCAGGTGCACTGAGACTGAAAAGGCACAAAGAGAATGAGCTTGGGTTTTATCTATTAGCTTTGAAATGTGACTCAAGCAAAAGGATTAGGAAGAAGAACATTGTTTCATCCACTTAGGTTGATAAAGCTTTTCAATTCATATTACTTTCATTTTTAGATTTTCACCAAATGAGAATTTTAGAGATTACCAATCTCTATAAAAGTAAAATGGGGTTATTTTCTTATGGGAATTAAACAGAAGCACTTTAAAACAACCTGCTAATTCAAGTACATATAATTTAATTTAAAAAATTTTCCTTACCCCCAAACAGAAGGATTGACTCATTCTTTGATTCCATCCTTTGCTGCTACAGAAATGTTGTTTCATAGATTATTTAAATAAATAAAAAAATCAGTGAAGAGCTATGGTCTTAAATATGGAAACACCACAGTAATTTGTATTAAGTTGTTATTATAAAAGCAGATTGTCATCCTTCCTATCTAATAAAAGAGTAATATGCAAATTGACCATACCTCTGCTACACCCACCAGCCACGCCCACCAGCCAATCAGGAAGGAATATGCAAATAAACCCAACCAAGATGGCTGCAGCCACAGAGAGCAGGATGGAGGCTTGGGGTTCCCTGGCAATAGAGGAAGCCAAGCTTTCCACCTGCCCTTGCCAGCCCAGGCCTCCACTCAAGGCTACAAAGTTTCAATTATAGAAGATAAATAAAGCCCAACAGAAATGGCGGCAGCCACGGAGCTGGAGAGAACAGGAGGCTAGGGTTGCCCGCGGCGATGGAGGAAGCCAAGCTTCTGCAGCCTTGGCCTGCTTTGGCCTCTGCTTAAGGCTACAAAGTTTCAATTATAGAAGATACATAAATCCCAACAGAAATTGCTGCTGCCACAGAGCAAGCAGAAGGCTTGGCTCCGCTCCAGGCTACGAAGTTTTAATTGTAGAAGATAAATAAATTCCAGATATTAGGGTCTCTGCTTGGGTCACTGGGGGGCGTGGCCAGCCTGCAAACCACCACAGGCCCCTCGCCCAGGCCTCCCCACTCCCCAAGGGAACCCCCACACTGATCTGGAACACCCTTCAGGGCAAACCAGCTGGCCCCCACCCATGCACCAGGCCTCTATCCTATCTAATAAAAGAGTAATATGCAGATTGACCATCACTCCAACACACAAGATGGCTGGCCCCATGTGGTCAAAGATGGTTGCCCCCATGTGGACACAAGATGGCCAGCAGGGAGGGCAGTTGGGAGGAACCAGGCCTGCAAGGGAGAGCAGTTGTGGGTGATCAGGCCAGCAGGGGAGGACAGTTGGGAGGGACCAGACCTGCAAGGGAGGGCAGTTGGGGGTAATCAAGCCTGCTGGGGAGGGCAGTTAGGGGTGACCAAGCTGGCAGAGGAGGGAAGTTGGGGGTGACTGGGTCTGCAGGGAAGGGCAGTTGGGGGGGACCCAGGCCTGCAGGGGAGAGCAGTTGGGGGGTACCAGGCTTGCAGGGGAGGGCAGTTAGGGGTGACCAGGCCTGCAGGGGAGGGCAGTTAGGGGAAAACAGGCTGTCAGGGGAGCAGTTAGGCATCAATCAGGCTGTCAGGGGAGTGGTTAGGGTGTGATCAGGCTGGCAGGCAGAAGCAGTTAGGGGCAATCAGGAAGGCAGGCAGGCGCGCAGTTGGGAGCCAGCAGTCCTGGATTGTGAGAGGGATGTCCAACTGCTCGTTTAGGCCCTATCCCACCAGGATTGGGCTTAAATGGGCAGTCGGACATCCCTCGAGTGGTCCCAGATTGGAGAGGGTGCAGGCTGGGCTGAGGGACACCCCACCCCTCCCGTGCACGAATTTCATGCACCAGGCCTCTAGTTTTTTAAATAAAATTTAATAAATGGACTAAACTATTTCCTTTGATGAACTGCAGGTGAAATATTTAAATGAACACTCTTTGACAGGGCTACTTAGCAGGTAATATAGCAAAGTGGTATAAATAGTGCTGGTGAGAAGCAGTAAAATAGTACCACCAAATAGTTCACATCTCTTAAAAGAATAGAATTTTCTAAGCCCCAATCCAGACATACAATTAAACTATTTTAAATTTGTTCTCACTTAAGAATACTTAAAAATCTCTGATAAAAGCATGTAGATGAATCTCTTTGATGTATAATCTATGGATGAACCTTTGCTGATAAAGTATAGATATTTTCTATGTAATACAAATACTTTAAAGAGCTAATAATTAGTATTTATTATTTAGACTCTATCTGATTAGACACTGAAGCATTTGCCAATTCAATACAATTTGTGGTGAAATTTGGGAAGTTTGATGTCTGAAACTGAAACCTGTTGGAGACATGATCTGATAACCTAAGAGAATGAAAGAAATCTTCAAAAGTGGTTTAAGCACTCAATAGTGTTTACTGAATAGTTTGCCAAAGTATAACCAACCAAACAACAGTACCAATCTCTTTAGCTTCCTTGTGGAAAGGGTGAGTGGTTTTCATATGCAGGATGCACACATGTTATTTATTTTTAATCTGTGAATTTCCAAAAAGACAGAACTGGCAGTGTGAATCCCAGGAAAGCATATCCTGTGGATCTTTCTCCTTGACACATAATTTGTAGATCTTGATGTGGCTGCATGGACAAAATGCTTGGTGTGTAATAAGTGAAATAGAAAATGAAGACCATCTGGCTTTCAAGCAAGCTCAGATTGGCTATATGTTCACATATCAATGATTTGCTTATTTAAAAGATACTACATTTTGGTAATGCTGGAGAAGTTAGAAGTTAGATGTAGGAGTTTAAGGAAAGCGACAGCAGTTGTCAGAACAGCAATTCTGACAGTTGTGAGGCAAACTTGGTTTGACAGAAGTAACAGTCTTGCTGGGTTTGAATTACTTTTGCATTTGATTATGTTTATTAGTAATTAGAAGAAAGTGTTGGAGGACCAAAGGTTGGGCAGAGAGTTCTCTAGATGGTCTTTCTATGAAAATAAAACATCCAGGTCAAAAAATCATCAGGCGGTTTTTTCTTCAGGTTGCCAATAAGGTAATTCAAATTTGTACAAATCCAAAAATTGGTTGTTCATGAATAGAATACTTAATGTGAACCTGTGCACAACCCCAAGTCAATTTGAAACAAAAATTTCATAAAAAATTAGGTACCTTAAAAAAAAACACAAAAAACCTGTGAAACACAATCAGCAAATCATAGCTAAATACTTCTGGGAAATTACTTCCTTTACTTATTGGTCTATGATGTAGACACAAACAGCCTAGATATAGGTCAAATCTTCTCAATTGTAGTTACTTAACAAAAATCACATAGCAAATTTTCAATTAATTGTAAATAGAAAACAGGATGGAGTTTTGTCCAATCCCTGGACAACCTCAACTTGTGTCAGAACTGCTACGAAGATGTTTCTTCTTCTTTTTTAAATACTAAGTCATATTTCATACACAAATGTATCCTACTTCTTGATCATAAGTCTATACATCCTCTTTTCTCACTTGCTTTAATCTCACTGTAGCTATTCTTTTAACTCATGGTGAACCACAGAGCACTGTTTCTCAACTTCTATTATCAGCTGCATCTCCTACCCCAATCTTTCCTTTCCAATGTAGACACTTTAGTACTCCATCACATAACTACTACTTGTATGTATTGTTCTAAACATTATCCCCCATTGTTCTTCCATCCATCCAGCATTGCAGAATCCCAACTCAGATGAATCCAGTCATCTCTTCTCCATATTCAGGATAGCGAGTATTTACTGGCAGAGAGAACTTTCTAATCATATGGATATTTGCTGTTATAATTTTGTGTTCTCCAATTTTAGTCAGCCTCTCAACTACCTCCAGAAATTTACCTTCGTTTTCTTTGTGGCTTTTTTTTTTTGAAGATTCTCTTTCAAATCTCATGTTTTTAACACCTCATAATCCTTAACTTTCTCATTTTTTTTAATGTCTTCCTCACCTTCTCAGTATTATAGAAGGTTAAGTCTTCAACTTCCTGTGGCATCTTAGAAGACAAATTTCTGCTGCCTGCAATCTTTTCCGTTAGCACTGAAACATCATCAAATAAACAATAAGCAATATTGCTGACAACATTGGTAGTTTTATAAACACTCAATAAGCCCACATTGCCCAACAGCTATTGACTTTTTTCTTCCCTTCACAGAAAAACTTTTGAAAGAGATGGTACACTCTTTTTTTTCCCCCCATTTCTTAACCATTCACTCAGTACTTAATCTGCTGTAAAATGACTTCCACTGCCTATATTTCGTTGAAATTGCTCTTTTTAAGGACACTGGTGGCTACAAATTGATAAATTTAAGTGACAATTTTGAGTTGTCTTTCTTGAGCTCTTTGTACGATTTGACTCTGTGGAACCCTCTCCATTTGATATAATGCTCTCTGCCCTGGAATTCAATGGTACCACATTTTACTATCTTTTTCCTATTTCTATGTTTGCTTTTTAATAATATTTTCTTTTAGACTCTTTTTTCTTAAAATTAGTTCTTACAGGATTCTGCCTTAGGTCTTCTTCTTATCTTACTCTATAACATTCTCTGGGTAACCTCATCTGCTTCCAGGGCTTCAATCTTTATCTCTTTTGAATTATTCTCTGTATCAGTCAGGAATGCATTCCTTTACAAACACACATCTTGGCTACAGTGGTTTAAGTAAAAGGAATATGTTGTTATTAATATTACCATTGTTGTTTTTAATATTTTAATTTAGTGTCAACTATAACACTGGAGTGCTCTTCTAGATTTACTTTTTCATTGATTTCAGAGAGGAAGGGAGAGGGAGAGAGACTGAAACATCAATGATGAAAGAGAATCATTGATTGGCTGTCTCTTGCACATCCCTTACTGGGGATGGAGCCCACAATCTGGGCATGTGCCCCTGACCGGAATTGAACCTGGGGCCCTTCATTCTGCAGGCCGACACTCTCTATCCACTGAGCCAAACCTGCTTGGTCTAGATTTACTTTTTCAAACAGCTGTAAGCTTTGATGAAGTCTCAGTTCTCTTTAATTAATTTAATATATCCACTGATTAATATTGCTTCCCTTTCATAAGCTAGCCTTCTCCTTGGTAACCAGATATTTTTATATCCTTTGGTACTAGTTCCTGGAAGTGTGATTATGATGTCTGTAATTTTCAGAATTCAATGGCAGCTCCAGTAAAATAAATATAGTCTAATTATGTCAAAATTGGATCTTGCCTGAAGTAGGGTGATTGATTTTTATTTTACATAATATGTTAGCACCTGTGATAATGGCAAATAAAAAGATGGTTTTTAGAAAAGTTTATTAAAAACTAAAGACAAAATTTAGATCAAGTTGCTACATATCTCTTTTTAGTCTAAGTTCTTAGGTTTTAGATTTATGAATTCTTAGAATATTATCCAAATAGATGCTTGTATATGCATTTTGAAGAAAGATGTTCCACATGGTTCATAACCTCTAAAACATAAAGGATCATTACTTTACATAAATAAATGGAGTCCATATGGAATTTTTAAATTAAATTCTTCTTAGTGAATCACAAATGTTTTTATAATAGGTATTAGTAAATTTTCAAGAGATAGAAAGCATTAAATATGTCCTCTATCATTACTATTAATTTTTCTAAGGCAAATTTGACCTCCCCTTTTATCACAGCCTCTAAATTGTTTCCCCTAGCTTTTGAGCATTCATATGACATTACCAATGGGCAATATTTTCTTTTTCTTTTTAAATCATTTTTTATTTTTCAATTAGAGTTGACATATAATATTATATTAGTTTCAGGTGTACACCCAGTGATTTGACAGTAAATAACTTACTAAGAGATAATCCCATGAAATCTTGCACACATCTAACACCATACATATTTATTAGAATGTTGTTGACTATATTCTCTATGCTATACTGTACATCCCCACAACTATTATGTAACCACCAATTTTTACTTCTTAATCAATTTACCTTTTTCACCCATGCCCACAACACACCTTGGCAACCTTCAAAATGTTGTCTATATGAATCTGTTTCTATTCTTCTTGTTTATTTTGTTTTTTAGATTTAATTGTTGGTAGATATGTATTTATTGACATTTTATTGTTCATATTTTTTATTTTTATTTTTCTTAAAGAAGATCCTTTACATTGCATGTAATACTAGTTTGGTGGTGATGATCTCTTAGTTTTTTCTTATCTGAGAAGCTCTTTATCTGTCTTTCGATTCTAGATGATAGCTTTGCTGAGTAGAGTAATCTTGGTTGTAGGTCATTGCATTTCATCACTTTGAATATTTCTTACCACTCCCTTCTGGCCTGCAAAGTTTCTTTGAGAAATTAGCTAACAGTCTTTTATGGAAGTACCCTTGTGTGTAACTAACTGCTTTGCTCTTTCTGCTTTTAAAATTCTCTCTTTGTTTTTAACCTTCTGCATTTTAATTATGATGTAGCTCGGTGTGGGCCTCTTTAGGTTCATCTTGTTTGGGACTCTCTACACTTCCTGGACTTGTATGTCTATTTCCTTCAAAAGTTAGGGAAGTTTTCTGTCATTATTTTTTCAAATAGTTTTCAATGTCTTTTCCTTTCAGCATACCTATGATGTGAATGTTGATATGCTTGAAGTTGTCCCAGAGGCTCTTTACACTATTCTCATTTTGAGAGGATTCTTTTTTCTTTTTTTAAAAATATATTTTATTGACTTTTTACAGAGAGAGGAAGGGAGAGGGATAGAGAACCAGAAACACCGATGAGAGAGAAACATCAATCAGCTGCCTCCTGCACACCCCCCACTGGGGATGCGCCGGCAGCCAAGGTATATGCCCTTGACCAGAATCGAACCGGGGACCCTTCAGTCCGCAGGCTGACGCTCTAGCCACTGAGCCAAACTGGCCAAGGCTCTTTTTTCTTTTTGTTGTTCAGATTGGATGGCTTTTGCTTCCAGCCAATACGTTCCAAATCACTGACTTTCCCTGCCACTGGAAGGGTATGTTCTCTGTATATATATAATTCTTTGTAACTGAGTTCTAAAGTCTACATTGGCAACAGGTGGGGAAAATATCCAGTGAGTGAAAACTTGGACTACCACCAATCCCCTCCGCAACCCCTTTTCTTGGCATACTCCTTAGCTGCTTTTCCTAGGGAGATTAAAGTTTTGGAGTGACTATGTACTATACAACACTATCCCATAAATTAGTTAGAAGTCAGACAGGATAGGGCAAAAGTAGGTTTACAGTTGTGAGCATATGAGTTTATTTTTGTATTATTTTTAGTAATTATTGTATTATTTTCCATATGAATAACTGTAAGCCTACTTTTTTCTTATATATCCTATATTTTAATCTTTTGTTATTTCTCTTTTGAGCCTCTTTTGAGTTTGCTAAGCTCAGAGAAATATGAGAATAGAACTCCAAACTCCCCAAATTTTCTAAGTTGACATCAGTTCCTAGGGATGTTTACATCTTAGAATGGTGGCTGAGATGACACCAACTACTTTCAGTATTTCTCACAAAACTTATTCTTTCTCCTGTGTTCCCTACCTAAATTCAATGAAAAGGGGGAGGAAAAAAAGAATTCCCATATTTAGCAAACAAAATGTTTATTTGGTAAGAAAAGCCTCATTAAATTGCCCTACATCTAACAAGATTCCTAAGGTGCAAACTGGGTGTAACAATTAACCTTCTCTTAGATCTTTGCTTTTCCTTCTTTATTTCACCTATCCCTATTAAATTCATGCTGTAACAACTGGGATAGTTGTGAGAAATACATCATTAGGTAATTTCACCTTTGTCTGTACTTACACAACACTATACATTGCACTTATATACAAACCTAGCTGATATAGCCTACTACACACCTAGGCTATATGCATATAGCCTATTGTTCCTATGCTACAAGCCTGTACAGCATGTGACTGTACAAAATAACACGAGTTTAAATCTGGCACAAGAGAAAATGATGCAATCAAGTGATGTGGTAAACACAAAATGTATGAGGCTGCCATCTGCATAATACAGCATACTGTTTTATAGGAAACATTTTTAATAAGGAGAGAGTACACTATAAGCAATAATAACAAGTTTAGTATAATGAATACATAAATCAGTAATATAGTCATTTATTATCATTATCAAGTATTATGTATTACACATAATTGAATATGCTACCACTTTTAAAGACTGGTAATGCAGGATATTTGTTACACCAGCATCACCACAGACATGTGAGTAAAGCATTATTTTATGACTTTTACCATGGCTACAAGGTCACATGGTTACAAAATCCCTTGCTCCGTTATAATCTTACTAGAGGCCCAGTGCATGAAAAATTGTGCACTGGGAGGAGGGGGGAGTCCCTCAGCCCAGTCTGCCCCCTCTCACAGTCCGGGAGCCCTCAGGAGATGTCCTACTGACTGTCCTAGAGGCAGTCTGGCCTCCCTCTGCTGGAGGCGACCCAGCTGATCAGGGAAGGCGCTGCCCCCATCACCCCTATTTTAGTGGGTCTGCTGCTGCCACTGCCAGCCCTGGGCCTCGCAGCCACTGGGGCTCAAGGCTGTGCTGTGGCTTTGTCGGGATGGGTGTCTGGAAGAAGTCTGGTCTAATTAGCATATTACCATTTTATTAGTATAGATGGGGTACCATTGTATATGGGATCCATCATTGACAAACGTTGTTATACAGCACATGGCTGTATTTATACCATCAAAATATCTTCCAAATGCCTACAACACTCCCTTCCATGATGCTAATATCCTCTCTACTTGGCATATTGCTTCAGGCTCTCAGCAGCTCTCTCCACCTCCAGGGTTACTTCACTGCGTTTTATCCACTATGCTGTAGCCAGAATACTCTTTACTGCAAATCTAATCATACAATTTCATTCACCCTTCTGGGTAAAGTCCAAACACTTAACATTAGCACATAATTTCCTCTATGAGATGGCCTCTATCCGTTTTCCTAGGATCTTCTATTAGTTTTCTAGATGGAAAGGAGGAGTTGGAATTAGTCCATGGGGATTGGAGATTGCACAAAAATATCTCAGATCAAAGAAACAATACAGGATATAGAAAGCTTGACATGTTGGAAGGTTTAACACATTGTAAATATGAATGAAAAAGGAGAAGGGAATGAGTGTCAAGGATGAAAGAACCCAGTCGTTGATTAGAAGAGTCCTTCTTATTTCCTGAGGGAAACTTGCCATCAGGCTAGAAGAATGGATTGGTATCATTATGCTTTCCAAAAGAGACTTGTACTGTATTACATTCTATCATAACTGCCAGTTAACTTCTCTGTTCCCCACATCACATATGCTTCATGAAGGAAGGGTCTGCCTTATTTATATATCCTCAATACCTTGCACATTGACTTTATCCTATAAGGTACTCATGGAATATTTGTTAAATGGATGAATAAATACATTTACATATCAAGGGGAAATCTGATTATCCTATTCCTCTGCTTAAAATATGTTTCCACGTGGGGCCTCAGAAAGCAGACCCTCAGGCAAAAATAATCTGCTCTATTATTAGGGAATGCAATGCAGGCAAACTCAGGTGAGGGAAAAGAAGAAAGGAAAACCAATCTGAGGGTGATCACTGGCTACTACTTGATATAAGGAGCAAGTGTTTGCTTAACCCATGGATTTCACAGGGTGTATGAATTATGGTTTCAGGGCCATTTTCCCCAAGGAAATGAAAAGAGGAGAATTTGTCTTCTACCTTCAGTAGTCCTTTGGTCAAAGCATCCCCCGGTACCAGTCTTAGTCATAGCATAAGAGGCCATTCTCTGGGCCCTGCACTTTATACAGTTCCACAGCATTTGCATCCTTCCCTGGATGCACCTTCACCTACAAGTTCCGAAGCCCATGGAACCTGAGCGTGGCCACTCAGAGTCCTTGCCAAGTCAGAATGCGTGCCTTCCTTTCTAAATAACACATTTTGGTGCTCCCATTCATTCTATAGCGCACTGCATTTACTGTTATTAACACATTATACTGTAACTACAGGGCTACCTGTTTGTAATTAGTCTAAGAGACTATAAACTCTTTGAGGACAGGGTCATGTCTTATTAATTTCTGACTTTCCTGTGGCATTCATAGTACTTGGTACATACTAGACTAAAACTATATTTGGATTATAACATTTTAGTGGATCTGTGAAATGGTTCTGTAGAAGGATTTGGAGTGTTAAAACTGAAAAAAAAGATCATATTTTGTTAACAAAAGTAATTGATAAAAAGTAATATACAACAAAAATAGCAGTAGCTCGATGCTTTATTAGTGTACAGTCATGTCTTAAAGAGTACATCTTTCAGAGATACTAGAGATACTATAAACTTTAATGTAGCAATTACTATCTTAACTACAATACATGATGTAAATCAATGGTAGCATTAAATCTTGTCTCAATGACCAGAACGTGAGCTAAAGCTCCCTTTGTAGCACATATTTCTTTTAGTTGATTTTCCTTCCTTTAGGCTTGTGGTTTTTGTACAGAAGTTTTAAATGACAGAAAAATCAGGGATCATTTTATTTCAGTTTTGCAAAAATTATCTCCCTAGGAAAGTCTGCAGTCTAGAAGTAAGTACCTAGTGATTTACAAATGTGTTTGCAATAGAAAGCAAGAGACTATTGAAATGATAATCCAGTAGAATAAAATTAGTATTTTTATCTTTGGTATCAATGTTTCTAAATGTCTTGAAGTAATAAAAGCGTGAATCCTAATCTTGTTTTAGAGATACTTAAGATGCCTAAAAGAAATTGCAAATATTCAAAACAAATCTGTTAATTCCCTGCAAATTTTTAATAGGATTTACAAATAGTTATTCCTGGAGCTTCGAGTGATCTAATAAACAATGATAGAGCTCAATTCCAAAAAAAATTAGGAAGCATTGATGAAAAACATTAATTGCTGCCCTCCTAGCCCAAATAGATTGACTTAAATATGAAATCCAAAAGCAATATAATATTCTAAAAGCTGCTCTCTCTTTGCTTAACCAAATAATTATACATCTCACCTTTAAGAAGATATTCCAAATAAACTTCATCAAGTTTAAGTATTGTGACACTGTGAATTCTGTGATTCTAGTATCTTTTTTTTTTTGCAGTGGCATTTCCAATGAACACATCACTTAATGTCCTTACTCTGAAAGAGTAAAGGAGGTGATGTCAAATGCTCATTTCAGTTGAGTTCCTTCCATGATAGGCATTGAACTGGACATGAGAAACTATTCTTTTTGTAGTTTAAAAAGTTCTGAAAACACTTAAATAGAGTATCTGAATGACCATGTACACATGTATCCAGTTTCCCAGTTAGCCCATCTCTCATGCACTTGGTGAAAGTTTACAAGTAAGTGAGATGACATTAGCTCACTAATATCTTCCATGCTACATGTATAGGGTGTCCCCCAAAAATGTATACACACACTTTAAATAATTATAAAGGCAAAATTTTCATTTTCAAAATTGACCTATTAGCTGTTAAAGTGTGTATACATTTTTTGAGACACACTGTACATTTTTGTAAATGCCATTTTCTTTTCCTTCCAATCTTTTCTAGTCTTCACATAATATTTTTGTTTCATTGTTCTGCTCTTTTCCTAGTTATCTTTGTAAAAATAAATGAACATGTTAAAGTATTTAAACTTATTTCATTATTTTACTTTGGTGTACTTATTTTTGTTCATATTTTTCTTATACTTATTAGTAACTCATTTCAAAGGAAATTCAATGGAAAATAGCTTTCATTTATTTGAGTAACAAATGGAACAATAAAGAATTCCAAGTATAATGACATCCATAAATATTCAGTTGTAATGAAAATATTAAAGTAGTGTAAAAAACTTCAAGTCGAAACAAAATTTAAACTTACATTCTCAGTAAACCACAGAAGCAGATGGGGAGTGGAATCCAGTGATGTGACTAATTTAGTTTCCGTGGCTTCCATAGGCTCATTTATTATATGAATGTTCTACATTTATCTTGATTATCTAAAGTTAAAAAAAATTAAATGATGTTTTAATGAATCTGACATCTTAAGAAGGCAAAGGAGAAAATCTCAAATATCAGTACAAAGAGGCATTAATGCTGTCATTATTTTATACTCTTTGGATTCTATTAGTAAATAATCAATGTTACATCATGCTCTCCCTGAAATATAACTAAAAGAAGGCTACTAAAGACAACAACAAAAAACCCACAAAAAAACACAAAAACAAGGTTGCTTTATGTACAGATAGAGAAGAACATGCTCTCTAAGGAATAAGTGATTCTTTGTCTCCTCCCTGCTGCAATCAGAGGGCCCTACCATGATTTTAAGTGCAGTAGTATGCTTGCAGTGAGAAATGACATTTGAATGCATGGGAAACTAAAGAGTGTACCTATGTTAGCTTGAAACAGGTGGAATTAATTTATCATTTCACTTATCTTGACCCAAAAGCATTAATTTAACCAAAGTATCAGCATAGTGTGGAGCAGGAAAATTGTAGTTCCTTGAAATCTTTATTGTATTCAAATGGTCAGTGTAGGTTCATCAGGAAAAGAAAACAAACAAACAAACCAAAAAACAGGCAATTTTTTAGAACATGTTCTGACAAATATGTTGAGGTGAGTGACTGTCCTCCTTCTCCCTGCCACTTCACTGTACTGGTGAGGGTGATTTTGTAAGATGCAGCACAATCTCCTATGAAGATGACAGGGTAGAATTTCTGAGAGACTTGGACTGTGAAGTCCTCAAAACTCTCCAACATCCTATATAATAAAAGGCTAATATGCAATCAACCAAATGGCAGAACGACCAGTTGCTATGACGTGCACTGACTACCAGGGGCCAGACACTCAACACAGAGCTGCCCTCTGGTGGTCAGTGTGCTTCCACAAGGGGAGCTCTGCTCAGCCAGAAGCCCTGAGCCGGGCTCACGGCTGGCAAATGCAGCGGCAGTGGCTGGAGCCACTTCGGACTCCACCGCAGCTCTAAGTCAGTTGGACTTCCCCCGAGGGCTCCCAGACTGTGAGGGGGTGCAGACTGGGCTGAGGGACCCCCCACCCCCGCTCAGTGCAAGAATTTCGTGCACCTGGTCTCTAGTGTCTTATAAAAACACAGATCAGTGAACCAGGAGATAATAGACAGGAGTCTCCAAGACAAATAGACTATGGTGAATTTCATGACAGCAACTAAGGAGGACGGCACTGTTGTACTGTTGTAGTGACTAATTCATAAATCTGTAGGATACTATAACTCAAAACATGTAATTGAAAAAAGCTGGAAAACATTTTTATTATTTAGTTTTAAAATTGTTGTGTATTTATTTTTAGTCCTCAACCAAAGACATGCATTGATTTGAGAGAGAGAGAGGAAGCGGGAGACAAAGAGAGGTAGAGAGAAACATGAATGTGAGAGAAAAACATCTATCGGTTGATTGCCTCCCAGAGGTGCCCGACCAGTGTTTGCACCTGCAACCTGGGTATGTGCCCTGACCAGAATCAAACCCGCAACCTTTTGGTTTACAGAAGGACACTCCAACTGAGCTACACCAACCAGGGAAATTTTTATTTTTATGAAATGATTTTGCTGTGTGACTTTTTTTTAATTTTGTTTTTCAATTCATATTCAATATCATTTTATATTAGGTCAGTCAAGCTTTAGTTGAAAAGTATTCTATTAATTAAATTTGTAATTTATTAATTCATGCATTTTATAATAATTTACTAATTTCCCATGAAAAAATCTCCAAAGGAAAAATATAAAAATACTGTCAATGTATCTGGGATCTCTTTGTTAAATATAAATGCTCAGGACCTGTCTTCCCCTGTTCTTCCCACCTCCTCAAATTCCTATTCATAGGTTGTATATGACAGAGCTGTTTCTGTTCTGACTTAACATATATTTATATTATTATGTTAATTTCTGGTCTAATTGAATTTCTTCTCTATACATTCTTTTAAATTGCTTATTTCACTCTTACCCTAAGGTAGGATATTTATATTAGAAAGGATATTATAGGTCATTTATTACAGCTCCCTGAGGAAAGAGACCCAAAGAAGAGGGATATTTCAGGACCATATATCCTTTGGCAGGCAATCTGAGACTAAAACCCAGGTTTTCTTATTTCCGGCAATAGAAGAGCACATGTTGAGGAGTTTGGACCCAGGAACAAATCTTCATCTCTATCTCTGCATTCTGCATTTGTAAAATAGGGGTAACAGTAGCTGTTTTGCATTCTCACAAAAAATGTAGATGATGAGATGATATATGTGACAGTATTGAGGAAGAGTAACTAATGATTATGTATTTGCAACACTCAACTAGGAAAGAAGATAGGCCCTAATTGTTTTGGCTCAGTGGATAGAGCGTTGGCCTGCAGACTGAAGGGTCCCAGGTTCAATTCCAGTCAAGGGCATGTACCTTGGTTGGGGGCACATCCCCAGTAGGGGGTGTGCAGGAGTAGCAGCTGATCAATGTTGCTCTCTCATCGATGTTTCTAACTCTCTATCCCTCTCCCTTCCTCTCTGTAAAAAATCAATAAAATATATTTAAAAAGAAAGAAAGGAAAAGAGGAGAGGAGAGGAGAGGAGAGGAGAGGAGAGGAGAGGAGAGGAGAGGAGAGGAGAGAAGAGAAGAGAAGAGAAGAGAAGAGAAGAGAAGAGAAGAGAAGAGAAGAGAAGAGAAGAGAAGAGAAGAGAAGAGAAGAGAAGAGGAGAGAAGAGAAGAGGTCTTACTGGCTTTCCCCTAGGCTGAATCACCTTAGGGAATTTTCTATGGTAGAAAGTAAGGTGATCTCCATTAGAAATCCAACTTTGCAAGTAAAATATGAGAGTAGCTCTGTTTCTCATGGGTAAACTCACATTAATTAGGCTATTAACGGCAAGGCAGAAAAATTGTCAATTTATAAAGGGAGCTCTACTGGCATCTAATTTTGAACACCTACATTAGCAAAACTGGTTTATTCTCCCCTGGAGGCAAAATCATAAAAAAAATGAAATTATAATTTAATGGTCTCCATGGGGTCATGGAATTGAGTAAAGGGGATTCTGTTAAATGATTAAAATGTTTAGTGGCATCTGGCATGATAGGTCTTTGGCTCCATTTCCATGAAATAACAAAGAAGAACTAACATTTAAAAATATATATTTTATTGATTTTTTACAGAAAGGAAGGGAGAGGGGTAGAGTTAGAAACATTGAAGAGAGAAAAACATCAATTCAGCTGCCTCCTGCACACTCCCCACTGGGAATGTGCCCGCAACCAAGGTACATGCCCTTCACCGGAATCGAACCTAGGACCCTTCAGTCCGCAGGTCTACACTCTATCCACTGAGCCAAACCGGTTAGGGCAGAACTAACATTTTTTAAGCACTTACAGGTTACTTAGTACTTTGTGAGAATGATCTCATGGACTACTTACAAAGATCTGAGGAGAAAGCATCCTTTTTATAATTAGTTTGCAGAAAAAGAAGTAAGGCTTGAGAAAGTTGGTGGCCTATTACATCTTCAGTAATATCCCCCACATCTCTCCTGGATGCTCACCTGCCTCCAGGCACTTGGAGCTTCTATCAGTTCTTTGAAAACCTCAGGCACACTCCTGTTTCCAAGCTTTTGTATTTTCTGCTCTCTATGCTAAGAATCCCCTTCTAGACATCTTCATGGCCATTTCCTGCTCTTTCTGGTTTTGACTCCAAAATGACTGTCTCAGTGAAATTTTTCAATTCTAAAGTTAGCTCATTCTGGAAATTTCTAATCAGCCCAAACCAAAATTTCATATATCCCAAATTTACTTATTTTTCTCAAAGTACTTATTAGTAGCAAACATAATATATAATTCATTTATTCATTATTTTATTGTCTATCCCTTCTACTAGAATATAAGTTCCATAAAGATTTTTAGTTTTCCTAAACTACTCTCTCAAATAGACCCCAACCTGACTCTGAAAGCTTAATAAATACTAATTGAATTATTGAATGAAGCCACTGCCCAAGGTGATGACTTGAGTAGGAAAACCATCCAGCCCATTAAATGTTCTCCCCCTCTTTAAACAGTAAGAAGAACCAGCATCAGTAACACTGCTTCTGTGACCCTCCTTAGGCTATGAATGCTTTCATTACTCATTAATTTGCTACCTAATTACAGTATTTTTTCTTTAACACCTTCAGTCTCCTTTTGTAATCTGGGAATCGACCATTAAGGGTACTGTTTTACAAGAGGTTCTATTATGAGAACATAATTTAACAAATGAAAAAGGTGAAATTTTAAAAGGAAGCAAATTTTCATAGGAAATTGTGAAAAAATTAGAATCTTACATCTTGAAATTGATAATACATTTATTTCATCTTATATTAACAGTGTTTCATAATAACCACTATGAGCTATCCTTTTAAAAATCAATAAAAATGAATCAAATGATATTTTCTATAAAAAAACTATATGGTGACATAATATAATCTTTTGCGCTTTTTTTGGAATTTCTCAGTTTGACTATGAGTAGATTCATTTTTATAAAAGTATTTGTGAATTTAATTGATTTTCCAAAGATCTTGTTTTAATCCTTTAATACCTTAATAGTTTCCCTTTGGCATGCTCTATGTTAGCATTCCATTTTCCTACCTTTTTTCTTTTAACTCATCTAATTGCTGAATCCTCATCTCAGATACCATGTACCAAGATTCCATGAAATTCCTCATTTTATTTTCATTGTCTTATTCTATGTTAACAGATGTCAGTCAGAATCAGCCCTTACTTAGCACAGCAGTAATTATTATGTACTGAGCTGCTATTACGTGTTAGTTACAATGCTAAGAGTTATGTACATATATTACTCCCACAACAGGTTAGTAATAAGGAAGCTAAATCTTGATACTCAGCTGATAAATGATAAATATTGTGTCTCCAACTCTCTACAAGCTCCTGGCTCTTTCAACACAAGGTTAAGAATTGAATAAAGTTACTAATATGGTTTTATTTGAAGAGCTCCTTATAGAAGGCTGCCTCGTCATATCATTTCTTCCATTAACTTGCCCCAAATTTTCTTATTAGAGAGCCATTACCATGAATTTATGACTTTAAACTTTTAATTGGCCTGCAATTTTATGCCAAACATCAATTTTTAGCAGTTGGTTATAATGGAAGGGGATTTGCCCTTGCATACTTGCTTTAAAGTTCAAGTAATTTAACCTCTTGGAGTCTGTTTCCTTCTCTATAAACTGAGGATAAGAATTTATGCTGAAACAATAAAGCTCAGAGAGACAATGCCCATTAAATTGAAGTGGCAAATATATATGTTATCTATAATAATAAAAGCATAATATGCTAATTAGACTGGACAGCCAAACAACCTTCTGGACGTCCATCCGGACAACCTTCTGGACAAAGCCAGGGCTACAAGGGCCGAGGCAAGCTGCCATGGCTGTGAGGGCTGAGCCCCTTGCACGAATTTTGTGCATCAGGCCTCTAGTTATGTAATAATTAACTCCAGAAAAAACATCTTATCCTGCAAATGAAAATCTACTTGAAAATAAAGTCCCTAGCCAGCATATCCACTTAGTGGATATTGCTCATTGCTTGAAAACTTGAAGAAGATTAAAAAGAAGATAAATAATAACTTCAATTATTGGGTATGTTTTTACTTTTATGAAACAGATAACTGAAAATTCAAAGTGATCCTATCTAATAAGAAAGTAATATGCAAATGAACCACCACTCTGCTACACCCACAAGCCACACCCACCAGCCAATCAGGAGTGAGCATGCAAATTAACCCCAACCAAGATGGCTACAGCCACGGAGAGAGTAGGAGGTTTGGGTTTCCCCAGCAATGGAGGAAGCCAAGCTTTCCACCCGCTCTGGCAGGCCCTGGACTCCACTCAAGGAGTTTCAATTATAGAAGATAAATAAATAAATCTCAACAAAAATGGCTGCAGCCATGGAGCAAGCAGGAGGCTTGGCTCTGCTCAAGGCTACAAAGTTTCAATTATAAAAGATAAATAAATCCCAGATACCAGGGCCTCTGCTTGGGTCACCGGGGGGGCGTGGCCAGCCTGCAAACCACCACAGGGCCCTCGCCCAGGCTGCCCCATGCCCCAAGGGAACCCCCACCCTGATCTGGGACACCCTTCAGGGCAAACTAGCCAGCCTCCACCTGTGCACCAGGCCTCCATCCTATCTAACCCTATTTAATAAAAGAATAATATGCAAATTGACCATCACTCCAACACACAAGATGGCTTCCCCCATGTGGTCAAAGATGGCTGCCCCCATGTGGACACAAGATGGCCACTACAAGATGGCCAGCACAGAAGGGCAGTTGGGAGGGACCAGGCCTGCAAGGGAGGGCAGTTGGGGTGATCAAGCCTATAGGGAAGGGCAGTTAGGGGTGACCAGGCCAGCAGAGGAGGGAAGTTGGGGGTGACCGGGTCTGCAGGGAAGGGCAGTTGGGGGAGACCCAGGCCTGCAGGGGAGAGCAGTTGGGGGTGATCAAGCCTGTAGGGGAGGGCAGTTAGGGGTGACCAGGCCTGCAGGGGAGGGCAGTTAGGAGCAAACAGGCTGGCTGGGGAACAGTTAGGCATCAATCAGGCTGGCAGGGGAGTCATTAGGGGGTGATCAGGCTGGCAGGCAGAAGTGGTTAGAGGCAATCAGGAAGGCAGGCAGGCGAGCAGTTGGGAGCCAGCAGTCCTGGATTGTGAGAGGGATGTCCGCCTGCCCATGTAGGCCCAATCCTACCGGGATTGGGCCTACATGGGCAGTTGGACATCCTTCAAGGGGTCCCAGATTGGAGAGGGTGCAGGCTGGGCTGAGGGACACACCCCCCTGTACACGAATTTTGTGCTCTGGGCCTCTAGTTTAAACATAAAAGCATTTCTTTCTTTATGTAACAGAGGAAGATGGGAAGAATATGCCAGGATACTGCTTCTAACACACAGTGATCACAGATTTCTGACCTGTTCTGTCAGGCTTCACCTTCTGGTCTTAGGGCAGCATGGCCACAGCAGGTCTAGAAATCACACTTGACCAGAATATCAAGCAGGCATGTTCCTGTTTCAGGACCTTCGCACTTCTATTACTTATGCAAGGAATACCTTTCCTCTGTTGCTAATTTCCCCATATTATTCAGGTCTCTGCTTAAAAATCACTCCAATAAAAAATATGTTTCACCTTGCCCAGGTGGATACTTTTTTGCACATTAAAGATTATTCAAAGATTAAAAAAATAAATATTCAATGTATTAAAGGTGTTAATTTCTGAAAAATCACATTCTTAATAAGTTCAACTTATCTATTTGACTACTTTGTTTTCAAGACTAGTAATTGTAATGATTATCATTAAAGGAAATCTAATAAATAATTGTTCTCTTTTATTACCTTAGTGAAGTTCCTTTAAATATTTAAATTATATTTATAAATTTTATGTATTTAATTTGCTCAAGTACTATGTTTATTTATCTTAAATAATAGACACTTCTGAAGTAAAGTTATTCTTATAAATATATTGAAGGTTTAAATATGGAAAATATCAAGGAGTTGACTTGTCACTCTAATAGAGAAAATTCTCTTTAATATTACTTGTACAAATATTTGTGTTACCAAATATGCATATATTTTATTATAAATATTAATAGCATGAGTTTTATTTTATTGTTATAAATATTTATAAACTTAAATGTAAATTTATTGAGGGTTCAAAAAGGACTGCAAAATAAGGAAACATCTATCATACAATCTTCACAAAACCTTTTCAATTAATTTTTGATGTCACTCTCTTCTCTTGGGAGCCTGATATGTCTGAAATTTAATGAAATCTATATGCAGCCTGTAGCAAGGACTTCATGATATAGAGAAACATGTGACCATATAGAGGCATCTCCTTTCTTTTGAGTAATATCGTTGTTAATTTTTAAGGGAGATTAGAATCTATAACCCCTATCCAAATAGTGGTATCATTTGAGTTAGTTTTTCTTATCTATTGAGTTATGCAAAACACCTTTATTATCTAAATGTAAAGATCATTGGCTATGACAGAATCCTACATTATTTTCATATATTTTTATCTTTTAGAATGACACTGTAATCATAGTCATTAAAATAATATCTAATTGTATTTTCGTTTTTTCCCCTTGACTTTTCAATCACACTTCTTTGCACTTAACATGGGTGCCTTTGCCAACCACGTTATTGAAAACAATGTCTTTCTTCCCACATTTCCTCTCTATCACTTTGCCTGCCTTTATTTTTCTCTATAGAATTTTCACTCCCTGAAATACTATGTATTGATCTATTTATGTTTGTTGTATTGTTGTCTTTCCTCTAACATATAAGTTCTATGAAGAGCAGTGACTTGTATTTTCTCTTGTATCCTGCTGTATCCTTAATGCCTTGAAGAGTGCCTGGCACACAGGAAGCACTCAAAAATAATTGCTGAATAGATGAATGTAAGAATGAAGGGACCAGACACTCATCTCATGCCTATTCATGAACTAATGTATTGGTAGAGAGAATCAGGCTGCCATATTATCTTAGACTAATATACACCCCAAATTGGAGATGGTTTCATTTCCTTTTGTTTTTTAATGGTCCTAGGATGGGTCCCTAAACACAATTCTGTAGGTAAACAACTGAGAATGATCCACTTAAAAGATTCTAATAATCACATTTGGAGAGGAAGAAAAAGGAAACTGAGATTGTTTAAGGGTGACAAAACACAATAATAAACATGGGTGAGAGAGAAATATTCTCTCCCCCTAAATATTTTAGCACCTCTAAGAAAGCCTCACAGATTTTTAAGATTAAAAATGGCAGCAGAGTAGGAGGATGCTGCACGGACATGCTCCCAGGAACAAGCTGGAATTACAACTAAAATACAGAAAGGCTTCCTGAATAATCAATGGAAAACTCACAGGAGAGAACCCTGATACCCAAGGACTGAAGGTGGAGATGGCATAGAGACTGGTAGGAAGGGCGGAGGCACGAAAGGGCTGGCCAGGCACCCACAGATGGCAACTGAAGTCCTGGAGAGCTATCTCAGCTGTGGGGGGAGGAGGGAGGTGCCACTGAGAACTATCTAGGTGCCACATAACATCTATCTGTGAAAAGCAGTCGGGTGCTGTCTGCCAGGGAGTGGCAGCTGAAAGTTTAGGCACCCTCTTAAAGGGCCAATGCACAAAATTTCCCTGTGGAGTCATCCACCTTGTGCTCTGGCAGAGGGAGGGTAAAGTGGACTTGAGCTATGAGAGCAGAACCCAGGACTAGGGACTCAAAAGGCAAACACCCCAAGTCTCCTGGGCTGAGTCATTCATCACACAGTGGAGGACATCTTTCCCACATAGACATCTGCCTTTCCTGGGGGGAAGACAGTTGAACACCCTATTGGAAAATGCCTTGCCCTGTGGCCACTTAAGAGATTAAAATTAGCAATTACCCTCCAGGCAGAAGCAACTGCCCACCCTATTGAAAAAACTCTTGCCACACCTGAGGACAATTGCCTGGGGGCAATTTAAATCAGAATCCTATTAGTCTGTAGACAGAGGTGGTCTCTGGAGGCTTTGAGTCTTTGCCTGACCTAATTAGTCAGAAACAGCCTTTAACAATGTCCTGCACTAGAGATTGAGAGGTATAGAGGATCTATCTAAAACAGTCACAAACCCAAACAGACAACCAAGATGAGGGAACAAAGAAACAACCCCAAAAATGAAAGAACTAGCGAATTCTCCAGAAGAAGAGATAAATGAAGCAGAGATAAGCTATTTATCTGAAACAGAGTTCAGAGTAATGATGTTAAAAATGCTCAACATTATGAAAAAAGATATAGTAACTATGAAAAAATTACAGTCTGAGATAATGACATAACACAAATAAAGAACACATTGGAAGGAATACACAGCAAATTAGGGAAAGCTGGGGATCGAATCATTAAATTAGAAGACAGATTTGAAAATATCACTCACTTAGAGAACCAAAAAGAAAAAACAATTAAACAGGAGGACACCTAAAGGAGCTGTGGAACAATTTGAAATGTAACAATGTTAGAATAGCAGGTGTGCCAGAAGAAGCAGAAAGGCATAGAGAAGGTGTTTGAAGAAATAATGGTAGAAAACTTCCCTAACCTGGTAAAGGAAAAAGTCACACAAGTCGAGGAGGTATAGAGAACACCAAACAAGAAGAACCCAAACCAGACCTACACCCAGACACATCATAATTAAAATGCCAAAAATTTAAGACAAAGATAGAATCTTAAAGGCAGGAAGAGAAAAGAAAACTGTTACCCACAAAGGAGCTTCCATAAGGCTGAGACCTGATTTCTCATCAGAAACTCTACAGGCAGAAGGGAATGGCATGAAGTACTCAAGGTAATGGAAAGCAAGGATCTGAGACCAAGATTACTATATCCAGCAAGGCTATCATTCAAAACCAACAGTGAAATAAAGAGCTTCCCAGACAAAGATGGCTAAAGGAGTTCATCACCACCAAGCCAGCATTACAAGAAATGCTAAAGGGGTTGTTGTAAGGAATTGCTGAGAAGAAACAGAGAGAGAAATCTAGCCATACAGAATTAAAATGGCTATAAATAAGTACCTCTCAATAATAACCCTAAATGTAAATGGATTAAATACTCCAATCAAAAGGTGTAGGGTAGCTGAATGGATATAAAAACCTGACCCAACTATATGCTGTCTACAAGAGACCCACCTCAAAACAAAAGACACATACAGAATGAAAGCGAAGGGATGGAAAAAAATTTTCCATGCAAATGGAAAAAAAAAAAAAAGATGGAGTAGCAATACTCATATTTGACAAAATAGACTTTAAAAGCATCATGCTAAATGAAATAACCCAGTCAGAGAAAGATAAATATCATGATCTCACTCATTTGTGGAATATAATGAACATAAACTGATGAACAAAAATAGAGTCAGAGGGAAAATAGAATATAGAATATAATATTCCAGATTTTTAATATTTCCTACAACCTTTGTGATATCATACTGTTAGTACAATTTTGGTAATATTATTATACTTAAAATTCTTTTATTCTTGAAATGTTAATGTTTATTGCATGTAATATTACTATATGTAAGATCATTTTTCTTGAATAATTGGTATTTATTGCATATAACATTATCATATTTAAAATCGTTTTCCTTGAGATATTAATGTTTATTGCATGTAACTATTATATTTAAGATCATTTTTCTTGAAATATTAAGGTTTATTGCATATAACATTATTGTATTTAAAATCGTTTTTCTTGAAATAAAAAATAAATAAAATTTAAAAAAAGAAAGCCTTACAGATAAAGGTCTATTTGATCTTACTCTGCCTTCTGCAGTAGATAATGTAATTAATATGCCTCTTATCCCAAACTTATAGATTACGTCAGAAAGATTTTAAAAAATTAAAATCTTAGTCATTTCTCTTTTATTTGAGATGTAGAAGAAAACCATTCTTATTTTATTTACAGGTTCTTTCATTAGATTTTTTCTTAGATCAATTACAATAAGGAATATTTTCTATTGACTACTCTTTTAATGGAGGTTTGCATAACTTAACTACTGCCATGTATAGCATATTCCATCTCACTTGCAAAGATTTTGGTAATTCTATATTGAATAAAATGTTGCAGACTAATGTAACCAATCCAACTGGCTAATAAAAAGTATTAATTACCTCAAAATTCCCTTCTAAAATTAGATAGAAATTATATTACCCAAAACAATATATTGTAGCATCGGCCTTTAAAGCAGTTGTTGGGAGTGAACTCTTTAATATGGAACAGAACCTGGCTTCGTAGTTTTACCTGAATCTTGCTTTGTTCAGCAGCATCCAAATGTATAAGGCTCTTCAGTTTTAAGTAAAGTCATCTGTTACTAATCTTTAGAATTAATCATTTTAGGTCATATTATTTAGTATCCCTTAGTTATGCAATAAAGGTGATGCCATATACCTGTCTGTAAACAAGTAAGAAAGGGGAATTAAAGAAAAGGTTTTGAGTAATTGAGAGACTTTTTCATTGACAATACTTGAAAAGAGACCAAAATGTTTATTGTGCTATGAGTTAACTTTAAAAACAAATGCATACTGAAATAGACTATAGTGTTGGGGGTTGAAGAAAATACACAATTTTAGTTTTAAAAAGGAACCTTAAAGAATCAAATATCTGCTTTTATTTGTTTGGTAATTCAGGAACCTGAATCCCAGGTAACTTAGAGGACTTGCATACAGTCACACAGGAAAGGTCCTGAACAAGAAACATGATGATCTTGGCACCCAATCTAATGCTCTTTTTCCCCTGATGTGCTTGGTAAAAGAATATGGATAAGAATCCATGGTAAAAATAAAATCTAACTAAGAATGGGTATATAAATAAATATCTCCCCCAGAGAAGATCCTTTATTTGCTTTGGCTGTGCAAATTATGGTGATTTATTAATTTAATAAATATTTATTGAGTGACTCCCTCATGTGTACTAGGTATTATTAGGCACTGGGAATAGAGTAGTGAATGAAAATCTTTCTCCTCTCTCTCCTTCTCTCTCTCTCCTCTCTTTATGTATTTCTCTTTTTCTTTGAAAGAGAAATACAACTTAATTAAAAATAAAACTCAGTTAAGTGTGATAACTAGATAACTACAGGAAGAAATTTAGCAAATAATAAATATCAATGCAACTATAATCAATTAACAATTAGCTGTTCACTATTTACATGTCCATAGAACAAATTGAAAAGGGGTTTTATTACTTGCCAGGAAGTGATGAACCCCTTGGATTGCATACATAAATACAGAGAATTAAAGAAAAGATTAATTCTATGACCTTTTCAGAGTGAAAGGACTGTAGTGACTAAGAGATCTTATTTATTCAGCTTCATTGGGAAGTAGCAACTTCCATATATGTGAACTTCTTAGATTAACAGATTCATTCATTCATTTATTATTTTGACAAATATTTGTGGAGCACATCCTATTTGCCAAGTCTTATTCTAAGAACAGAGATAAAGGAGACTATAAGACAGCCTTGCCCCCTGATATAGTCATGCAACTAACATGTAAATAAATACATAGGTGTGACTAGAATAACCACCATGAAGAAAATTTAAAAAGGTAAGAATTTAGGGAGGGCTTGGGAAGGCTGCCATTTTAAATAGTATGATCATATCATGAGTCCTTCTGGAATCAAGATACATTTTTAATATAAATATTTTGAAAATATATTACAACATATAAAGAATTTCTTGTAAGGATTGGCCCAACATAAATGTTTCAAAAACCTAGGTTATATTAGTGTTTATCAGCAATAAGAAGATAGGCAATTAAATAATCACCATTTAAGTAAATATATGAATACAATAAAATGCATACGTATGGCTCTGGCCTGTGTGACTCAGATGGTTGGGCATTGCCCCATGCACCAAAAGGTTGCCATTTTGATTCCTGTTCAGGATACGTGCCGTGGTTGGGGGCTTGATCCTCAGTAGGGGTGTGTAGGAAGCAGCCGATCTGTCTTTTGCTCTCACATTGATGTTTCTCTCTCTCTCTCTTCCCCCTCCCCCCTCCGCCTTATCCATTCCCCTTCCCTCTAAAAATCAATAAAAAAATCTTTTTAAGAAATGCATATATTGTGAACAAGGTACAGGCAGTCCTTGGGTTACATCGGAGATCTGTTCCTACAGCGACGTAATGTGATTTCCCCGTAAGTCGTAACCCAGCCACATAAGCACCTATGTCACTCACATGGAGCACATACACAGCAGTAATGAAGTGAAACAGTATAAAAATTTAAAAGAAAGATAACAATTCCTGACCTTTACTTGTGGTAAATAAATAATAAAAAACATAAAGCACACATGTACGTACGTTGAAATGACATAACTGTTTTTTTTATAAATAAATGGGAGATGGTGATATAACCACGAAACAATGTAATTCGAGTCCGACATAACCCGAGGACTGCCTATAATTGAATCAGAAATGTTTCCTTACTGCAAGAACTTACTCCTAAAATTCTAACAATAATTTCTAGTTCTCCAGAATTTTAACATGGCCTAACACACTTCTATTCTAGTCCTTGGCTAACTCTCAAATTTCATTTTACATACTTTTCTTCTATGTGCTATGTCTATTAAATATTTGGAATAGATCTTACAGATTATTAAAAGTGGAAGGAACAAAACACACAGCTTGCCTTCTTATGGGAGTGATAAAAATAAATGTTATTAAATTAATAAACAAGAAAACTGTAGAGAGCGTTATGGAGAGCCATTGGTCAGGTTGGGGAAGGTGTGGGCAGGTACATGGAGAGGCAGCAGAAACCCAGGAAGTAAGGTAGGGTAATACTAGGTGTTTCGGATAGTCCAGCTAAATAATGAGAGGGCTTGACCTGCCAGGACTCACAGGGAAGAGTGTTCTGAGTATAGATAACAGAATGCAAACACTTGGAGCCAGAAGAGTTTGTTCTTTTCTACATACAGAACAGAGGTCTATGTTCCTTGATGTTAGTAGCTCAGTGGTTGATGTCAGGAGGGAACTGGAGAGAAGTAGGTAGGATTCAGATCATGAAACTATTTTTAGACCATGGTAAGGACTTTGGAATATATTCAGAGTCCAATGGGGAGCCATGGACATGTTTTAAAGCAGGGGAATTTGTTGGTCTTATTTACATTTTAACTGGATTTCCACAGGCTCCTGTGTAGAAAATGCCATTCAAGAGAGAAACACGGGGTGCTGAGGGCCTGCTGGCAAGCTATTGTAGGTGTCCAGCTGAGAGATGGTGTAGACTTAGCATAACACACAGTTGCAAATAGACAATTGATGTCAGCACAAAAGCTTCTGACTTGTTCGAGGAAACCCTTTCATCCTAGCCCTAAGCAAACATTGATTGAAAAGTAGGACTACAAAAGGAAAGTCCTTTTTATTTATTTATTTTTTATCTGTGACAGTTGCAGTGACACAAATAATATTTGCAACTGTGTACTGTGGCAAAATTCTATGTTTTTAAAGATCTCTAGTAAGAAATCAATGATGGTAAACAGTCCATTCTGTCAATAATAAAAACATGAAAACTTTCACAAATATTCAAGATGTGTTATGTTCATAGAGTTAATAATATTCATAATATTAACCCTATATACACATTAATGCATGGCAGATATTAAAAATAGTGATCGATGGGTTCTCATTATCAAAAGTTGAGTGACTTTAGATTTATATGGGGGAAATGAAGATGGCTTTTCAGACTGACAGTCATTTGTTCTCTGGCTGTGTCGCCTTGCAAGGACTTACAGCTGAGTTCCTGGACAAGAATTGGCTGAGAGCAAAGTAAAGTGCCTGGTTCAAGTTCCTTTCCCTTCCTGGGCCACCACATCCAATGACTTGTCCATGCAAGAGGGGAACCTTGATATATTTTTGCTTCAATTGAAGACTCTCAGGGCTATGCCCTCTTGAGCTGTCTGTGGGACTGACTCAAAGGCATCACATTTCTCTTCTCACCATCCTGCTATCCTCACTCCCTCACAAGCACTGTACAAAGAACACTCCTTAGAAACTATCTCTATGCAAATATCCAGCTCAGAGTGTGTCCCTAAAGATCTAGACCTAAGATTAAAAATAAACTTAAACCTATCTCAAATGAGTGATGAGAATAAAAAATTTCTTGAGTCCTCGGGATAATCTGAGAGTTTTTTGAGGATAATCTGAGAGTTTTTTTCCACATTTTTAACTTGAATTAAATTAGGCATTTTGAGTTCCCTTTCTCTCTTTCTATAAAATTAAAATCGTTGCACTGGCCAATATAAATGTGATGAAATGCAATGTGTGGTGGTTGTTCACGCAATTAGTTACTCATCTGAATTTTGACCCACATTGGAAAATTTGTCATTGCACTCTGAAACCTGACAAAGGGCTTGCAAAAAACTTTGCTGGTTGCAAATAATTCTCAGAAGGAAGGGGTTAAGAGACTTACTGCCAGTGCTTGGTGTGTTATGTGATCTAAGTCTGTAGCCAGAAATGGCAGTGTTTACAATCCTTGTACTCTAGTTGGGTGGTGTTTTGCTTGTTTGTTTGTTTGTTGTGGTGGTTGTTTTATTATACAGAATTTTAGAATTTTAGTCTGTGGTTGGAGCCAGCAGCAACTTGGAAAGAGAATGGCCAGAGGTTTATGGAGCGCTCCACATTTTTTCTTAGTTCATTCCATATGTGAGAATGCAATCAAAATAAATATCATGTGTTCATTATGAAACACAACTTCCACCTGTATCCACTAGCCCGCTTCCATAACCATGTCCTATGCAGAAATTCTTGTATTACCCTGAGCACCTTCACCTAGAAAGGCAATGAATCATGTTCTTTTCTGTTAAGGAAACTTCACTCAATTAGATAAAAATATCCACAATTATACTCGCCAATTTAAAAAATAGGCGTCATGTTAATGTGACCAGTAATATTGTCTTTCTACTTTACTTTCGGGCCCATGTGATTTAAGAGACCAGACTTTCAAGATGTCAGAAATTGTTCCGAGTCACAAGCAAGTCCATTTACACAGCCACACATACTAGTTCCTAGGGTCATTATAAGTTCCTTGGAGAAAGGTGATCCTGTGGAAAAAAGAAGAAGTGATAGAGGTGGTTGAGTTGTTCCCAATTCTGAAGGATAAAAGAAATTTCAAACTTTAGTTTTGATGCTTCCACCATTGGGAGTGTTTGATGTGAGGCAATGTTCCCATCTGCCTGAAAGGAAAGGCTTGCTGTAGATGTAATCTTGCCGTGTTCGAATAAAACATGGAGTGGGGAATCTATACATTATCACCACTGGCTTCTCTTCCACTTCAAAATTACCGCCAGTATCTGTGTTTGTTGTACTACACAATCCTTCCTTAAAATTCCTTGTAGCTCTGGCTCAGAATTGACCATTTAGTTAACAAAATTTATGGAGGCATTGTATTATGGGAACAATGTCCCAGCCATCAAAGAGCTCTTTGGGGGCATAGTGCAAGTAAACTTACCTTTATCTAAGGTGTGATTAATGATTGGATTTTGCACTTCTTGATTTCTGCTTTGCATCTCTATCAAGAAAAATAAAGGATTGACATTACTTTCCAAAGGTCACAGAAAAGAATTTATTTTCTAACTAAGGGAAACGTTAATAAAGAATTTTTTTAAAATCTTGCTTAGCCCAGAAAATTTATGATAAAGAATTTTAGAATAACCACAAACAGAAATTTCAGTGAAGATTCATATTTAAGCTAGACATTTTTTTTTTCCTTCTGTGCCTTGTTCCTTTATGGCATAAAGGGAAGAAATGGTACACATAGTCTCTTAATGCCACCATTGCAAATCATATATATATAGCTGTAAAAAACAGACTCTGGTGAATAAGATTGCTGTGGTCGGGGAGAGGGAGCTCAAGCCAAAGTAATTTAATTTATCTAACCTAAATCCAAATTTCAAGACTCACTCATGAAAGGAATGTATTGATTGTTCCTATTTTTATTTCTTATTTTTCAGGCCAGCTTGGTTCCTTGTCTCCTGCTCAAATAAAGGTTAAATACAAGGATTATAGTCTTGAAATTATTTGTTAAATAATTTAATAGACAATATAATGTTGTTGTGTGTTTTTTTTAGTTTTTTAAATGCCACATGTTATTTTCAAAAAATATATACATAATATTATTTTGTATATATGTGTTTGTGTAAAATCTATTTTGAAAAATAGCATAATCTAGCAGACAAAAGATTATGTTAGATGGAAGTTCATGTTGTTTAAAATCTACCATTACAAACTTACATGGTATTTATTTATTTGGGATGAAAAATAATCTTCATTTCTCAAGGGCAATGCACTAGAAAATGTACATAAAATCTTGTCTGCTGAATAATCTAACAGATAATAAAAGAATATGAGCATCATAAAATTTTTAAAAGTGTAAACGAGAAGGTAATATGAGAGGTGGGATTTACAAATCAAAAAAGAGAGAGGAAGCTAATTTTAATCTACCTTCTATGGTATTGCATTAGAGATAAAAACACAGAATCCTTTAAATTAAAACAATTATATTGGCTACATTCAATCTTTTTTATTTTTTTAACTCAAGAGGTGAAACTATAAAAATAGCTAAATGCTTGTGGGAATATTAAGAACTCATCTAAATTATTTTGAATTTAAATGTAATTTTTACTAATACTGTTGAGCAATGAGAATAATTATGATGATTTCAGCAAAGCTGGATACTTGAATAATTAAAGGCCAAATTAATTTCAGGAGAAGCATCATTATCCAAAATTAAATATTAGAATCCTTATAAAATACAGGGATAGGGATAGAAGATAGTAAGAACCACATTTTACAGTTATTTAGACTCATTATTATAATAGACTTGCTTAAAATAATATAAAATCTATTTGTATGGAGTATAAATTTCAGTCTCATATCAATAATTGTTTCTTGGAAAAGGTAATAATTGAATAATTTTGTCTGTAATCCTTACATTACAGTTCAACAGCAGTTTCCTAAGTTATTTGTTTTCTTAATTATTTAGAAAATTATTCCCTCCCACCTTTCCCTCAAGCTATTTTTCCCAAAACAGTTTTTTCCAGTTTCTGAATGCTCTGAATATCTTTATTTTTTATTTAAGTATTTGACACAAGGTAGGCTTGCAAGACATGCTATTCTGGTCCTTTCTGTGGCATTTAACCCTACATCTTACTGGTCATTCTGTATTAGTACCTATAACTTTTCACAACTGTGCAATATCCATAATTTATTTAACCAGTCCCAATAAATAGATATTTGAATTTATTTCCTGTTGTTGTTTTTTTTACCATTACAAACAATACTAACGTGAGAATAAATGTATATGAATCTTTGAACACATCTATGAAATGAATTCTAGAAGTTTAATTTCTGGTCAATAGATACATGGATCAATAATTTAACTAGTGGCTGCAATTACCCTCCAAATTTACATTTTCACAAGCAATATGTGAGAGAGCCTATTTCCAAAAAAAGTGTCAAAATACAGTGTTCTATAAGTTTTATCTTCGCCAACACGGCCCATGAAAAATGGAGTATCATTGGGAGCATCTGTTTGCCTTGATCTGTTTAGTGTGGTTTGAGATCATTTTATTCCCATTCATATTTAAATACTACAGTATTTCATCTTCTGAAAGCTCACATTCTATAATGATTAAAAAAGAAAAAAAACTTAAAAATACTTTAGACTTGTGCATCTGCAAGATTGGTGAATTATTTTTAAGCAACTATTTCCACATTTCCATTCTTTCAAGTCCTGGATATCTGGTTAAGTATCCTGTTGTTGCTTATCAAAGCAAAGAATGAAATCAGTTTTGAGTTAAGAAAGATGACTTATAGGAAATATATGTTCACCACAGCAGTATCTTATTCCAGGGGCTGGGAGAAAGATAACAGTGGATAAATAATTGCTTATTAAAATTCTAAAAGTAGGGAAAATATAACTCTAATGACAAAGTTTTTCTATAGTTCCAGAATAGAGCTCCATAAATATTAATTAAATTTCTAAAAGTTTTGGTTTTTATAAAATATCTGAATTTGATTATCATCATTGCATTTATTGTACATCTTTGTTTAGAACTCACAGAAGCTATTAAGTTTAATTACTTTCCCCTGAGGCTTGCATGGTAAAGGTGCATGCAAAGGTGGGACTTCTACATTAGAACAGATTCTCATGAATACGGATGTCATTTATTTATTACAATTTGGAAAAAGCAGCAGGTCTGAAAACTACTTACTTCAAGTTCTGGATAAGAATAATGGTATGGGAGAAAAAGTGTCTCTGATTTTGAATGATATGCCTGGGGAACTTTTCAACTGGATTTTTAATCATTTCTTTGACATACTCTCTGGGCTTTTTAATAAATGAACACAAAAATATATTCAACTCAACTAGATTAAATTGCTAAACTCAACTAGATGTAGAATCAGGTAGACAAATGGAACAGAAAAGATCCTATGAGAAGATCATCTCCTATCAAGTGAGAACCTCTATCATATTAAATATCATCGTGTTGAAAATCAACTTGAAAATAAGAATAGAGGGACTGGTTGGGGACATGTGGTGCAATAAAGAGTATTTAGGGAAAACAGGAACGATACTCTGTTCTATGGACATCCAAGAGTTTAGATTTTAAATCAGCTCTGCCATTTAGTAACTGTGCAGGCTTGGACAAGTCTCTTGGTCTCTCACACCCCCCATATCCTTAAATTTTTAGTGAAATGTTATTTACCTCATGGATATGGCAAAGACATATTGATCACCAAATATTCATGTGCTCCTACGTCAACACTTTGCAGCTGGGTGAAACCATAAAACTAGCTCTGGATAATGGGTTATGAGTATAAGTAATGAGTGTCACTTTCAGAAAAAAATTAAGGATCAATGAGCAACCCTCCTTAACTGATGATAAAGGAGGAAGCACGTATAGAGATGTAGCTAAAGATGGTGAGATGGTGAGACCCTGAGACCCTGTGTGGAGTAGAGCTCTCTGCCACCTTAAGGCAGAGAGTTATGTACTCTGTATGAGGAATATATTTATTTTTAAATTAATCCTGAAAATAGGAGATTAATACAAAGAAGTGTTTGTAAAAATTAAACAAAATAATGATTGCAAAGGCATCATCTTGATAAATGGCATATTGTAAGAGCACAATGTTTAACTCAGTGTTTGGAAAATATTTTTTATAAAGGGCCAGAGAGTAAATATAGGGTATCTCCCCCCAAAATTTATATATATATATATATATACACACACACACACACACACACACACACACACATATATATATATATGTGTGTATTTCAAATAATTATAAAGGCAGTGTTTATTAAAATACATTTCATTTTCCAAATTGAGCTATCAGCAGTATCTGTACATTTTTGGGGAATACTCTGTGGTTTGGGCTTTTGCATGCCATATGGTTTTGTTACAACTATTCAACTCTGCCATTACTATGTATGAAATGTCAACATATTACATAAAAACAACTATAGAGTATATATAAAGAATGAGTGTTGCTGTGTTTCAATAAAACTTAATTTACAAAAAGAGTAGGTGAGTTCGATTTGGCCCAAGAGTCATAATTTGTTGTCCCCTCTATTAATGCAATGTCATTTCGATTATGAAATTTATGTATGCTGAGCATTCTCCATGTGGTCAGCAATCTGTTAGTTACTTTATGTACATAAATGCATTAAATCTTTGTAGGTTGCATTTTGCAGGTAAGGAAATTGAGACCCAGAGAGGTTAATGAGGAATTTAAGTTAACGCTGTTAGTAATTCTCAAATACTATAGGATGAGAATACAATCCTATTTGACCCCAAGCAGTATACTCCTTCAATTTTCTTATAGCTGTTACATTGAATAAACAAGGCCCTGAGCTACAATCCTAAAAATATTTTCTCCTTGTAATTACCTCTACAAACCATATCTGGGTGGGGGAGGGGAGTGTATTGTTTTCCTTTCATGCAATAAAATTTGGGCAGATAGCCCAGATAACTTATCTGTTCACTTTAAGATAATCAAATTAAAAAGAATAACCCTCTGGTTACTATCATCTCTCAAATAATCTCAACTCAGTAATTAACATATTCTGTCCAGTATAATAATAAAAACTGAATTTTAATCCAAGTGTAATCTCTGCAGAAACATACATCTGGGAAGGGCAGATGGCAAAGAGACATTTTCCCCCCTTTTTACTTTGCCATCTCCTCCTCACTAGCCACAACATTTCTTTTTTTTTCTTTTTTTTTTTTTTTAAATATATTTTATTGACATTTCACAGAGAGGAAGGGAGAGGGACAGAGAGCTAGAAACATCGATGAGAGAGAAACATCGATCAGCCGCCTCCTGCACACCCCCCACTGGGGATGTGCCCGCAACCAAGGTACATGCCCTTGACCGGAATCAAACCCGGGACCCTTCAGTCCGCAGGCCGACGCTCTATCCACTGAACCAAACCGGTTTCGGCCACAACATTTCTTTTGTTAATTCCTTACTGATATCTGATATCTTCTGACCTATCCTGGTGTGGAGCTAGGGGATTGGGAGAGAGACAAGTAGGAGCTCAATCATCCTTACTAGCTGGCTGTGATCTGGTTGTGAAAGATGTTTAAAGGTGACTCTTTCTCTTTGATACCACCAGCCACTGCTGAGCCTGTGGCCGGTTTTCCCTTGCAGTTTCCTTTTCTCTACCAAATGCAACTCCTTGTGCTGACCCCTCACCTCTCTCAAGTCTCCTTCCTCCAGCTGATCTTCTTGGGAAGGATCCAAAGAGACTCCAAGTGTCATCTCTCTCACTCTCTATCTCTCTATGGCTGTCTGTCTCTTTCACTCTCTGTCTCTTTCTCTCATGAACATTTCATTGGTCCACGTCAGGCTTTCTCGAGCTCCAAGGGTCTCTTTAAAGCACTTTTCCTTTCTCTTGGACAAAGGTGGAAGTGTCCCTCACTCCTCCTCATCCTTATCCATGTTTGTGGAGCCTTAGAGCTCCTCAGCTATCCTTGCCTAGTTTGGCAAATGCCTCCTGATAAAATGCTGGAGAAACTAGTGTCTATTGTTCTAGTGTCTGTAAGAATTTTTTAATGGTTTTACTAGAGGAATCCACAGGCAGAGAAATCTCAGACATATGCCGAAGCAATTTCTTCACCGATACCGCTCCTAGGGCAATGGAAGCTACAGAGAAAATAAACAAATGGGACTACATCAAAATAAAATGCTTTTTCACAGCAAAAGAAACCATCAACAAAACAACAAGAAAGCCCACTGTATGGGAGAACATATTTGCAAATGTTACCACTGATAAAGGTTTAATCTCCAACATCTATAGGGAATTTATACAACTTAATAAAAGGAAGATAAATGATCCAATAAAAAAATGGGCAACAGACCTAAATAGAATCTTTTCAAAAGAAGACAGAAGGAAGGCCAAAAGACATATGAAAACATGCTCAAAGTCACTAATTATCCGAGAGATTCAAATCAAAACGACAATGCGATACCATCTCACACCTGTCAGAATGGCAATCATCAACAAACAACAAGTGCTGGAAAGGATGCAGAGAAAAAGAAACCCTCGTGCACTGCTGGTGGGAATGCAGACTGGTGCAGCCACTGTGAAGAACAGTATGGAGTTTCCTCAAAAAGTTAAAAATGGAACACTCATTTGACCCAGTAATCCCACTTCTAGGAATATATCCCAAGAAACCAGAAACACCAATCAGAAAGGATATATGCACCCCTATGTTCATAGCAGCACAATTCACCATAGCTAAGATTTAGAAACAGCCCAAATGCCCATCAGCAGATGAGTGGATTAGAAAACTATGGTACATCTACACAATGGAATACTATGCTGCTATAGAAAAGAAGGAATTCTTACCATTTGCAGCAGCATAGATGAACTTGGAGAGCATTATGTTAAGTGAAATAAGCCAGGCAATGAAAGAAAAATAGCACATGATCTCACTCATTTATGGAAAATAAAGAACATTATAACCTGATGAACAAATATAGATACAGAGGCAGTAAAGCACTGAACAGACTGTCAAATTACAGTGGGAAAGCAGGGGAGTGTTGGGGAGGGGGGGAAAGAGATCAACCAAAGGACTTGTATACATGTATATAAACACAACAAATTGACACAAGACACTGTGGGGGGGGGTTGGGATGAGGGCATGCGACAGGGGGTAGAGGTGGCTGGGGGAAGGTCAATGGGGTAAAAAAAGGAGACATATGTACTACTACATGTAATACTTTAAACAATAAAAAGATATTAAAAAATAAAAAATTAAAAAAATAAATAAATACTGAAATACTCTACATTTTCTTAAGGTACTGGCAGTATAGTTGTTAATACAAAATTAATACTTCAGAAATATTTATGAGACATGGGTCAGAAGGTACTTATACGTTAATAAGTTCATTTCTTAGCTGAATCAATGAATGTTTACTCTGTGCTTAATATTTGTATTATTTTTTTCCTAATCCTCACCAGAGGATATTTTTTCCATTGATTTTTAGAGAGAGTGGAAGGAAGAGGGAGAGTTAGAGAGAAAGAAACATTGATGTGACAGAGACACATCAATTGGTTGCCTTCCAAATGCACCCTGACCAGGGTCAGTGATCGAGCCTGCAACTGAGGTCCATGTCCTTGATCATAATAGGACTTGGGACCCTTTAGTCCACATGCCGATGCGCTATCCACTGAGCAAAACTGGCTAGGGCAATATTTGTAAATTTTTTAAACACAGATTTGTTGAGCTAGTGCTTAAGTAAGATTGAAACCAAATGCAGATGTTCTTACTGTCACTATTTTAATATTTATGTTTTGGGAGAATTTACCGTCCCTTTAAAAAGCTCATTTCGCCGAAACCGGTTTGGCTCAGTGGATAGAGCGTCAGCCTGCAGACTGAGGGGTCCCAGGTTCGATTCCGGTCAAGGGCATGTACCATAGTTGCGGGCACATCCCCAGTAGGAGGTGTGCAGGAAGCAGCTGATCGATGTTTCTCTCTCATCGATGTTTCTAACTCTCTATCCCTCTCCCTTCCTCTCTGTAAAAAATCAATAAAATATATTTAAAAAAAAAAAAAAAAAAAAAAAAGCTCATTTCCATGCTTTTTCTTAATCTTGGGGTTTCCCTGTTATTTTAAACAAGTGTGCCTATCTTGCAGAGAAATATTAATCTTTATGGAATTGCCACTTATATGTTGAAAACAAGTCTCACATTTCTTTTTATCTTTCCTTAGACTTTCCATCGTTAGCTTATTCAATGGTTCCTTTTATGACATGTGTAACGGGTACATGGCTCTACTCTCCAATTGCACTCAAGTACAGATGCTTGGTTACCTTTTGGAGAATGCAGGTAAAAGGACCCATCCTGCCCTTCTGAGAGTATACACATAGCTTGGGCCATTTCTTGATGCTGACTTTGCATCTTTGTGCATAATCTATCCAGGTCTAGTTGCTCATTCCTGGCTTCCATAAATTTCATCAACATTACATCCATCTTGATCAAATACACCAAGATGATGGTTTTCAAGTAATAATACATTTTAAAATTAAAAACAAACAAAACAAAAACCAGCCACTCTGAGCATGTGGAACTTTCAGCAAGCTCATAAAAGTAAAAAAAATATAAATAAATAAAAATTTACAGGGGACTAGAAAGTAGCACGTGATAAAGGAAATCTAATCTAGTAGCTTCCCACCAGGAAAGTCTGTCATGTCATAGTAATAATGGGGAAATAGAAAAACAAGCATTAATATCATTGTTAGCAATTAGATTCACACAATTTAAAAAGCTGGCCAATAGCAAGTATAGCTGAGAATGTGAAGCCAAAAATGCTCTACTTCTCATCGAGGTGTAAATGAGCAAATTCATGTTAGAGAACAATTTGGCAATATCTAGTAAAGGCAAAAATGGGCTGATGCTATGATCCAGCATCTCTAAGGTGTATATAAAGACATGCTCAAATATGTGCACAAAGAGATCCATAAACAATATCTTAGCATATTTGTTCACAACAACAACGAAAAAAACAAAAACAAAGACCCAATCAATCAAACAACAACACAACTAGAATCAGCTTAATGTAGAAGGTAGAATGAATTTTAAAATGTGGTACATTTATATACTGGGGTACTATACAGCAATGAAAATGAATGAATCTGATTCTATAACATAAATGTGTTAAGAATCTTACAAATATAATTTTGAATATAAAAATAAATTGTAACCATAGCCAGTTTGGTTAAGTGGGTAGAGCATCGGCCTACAACTGAAAGGTCCAGGGTTTGATTCCGGTCAAGAACACATGCCCGGGTTGTGGGCTTGAACCCCAGTAGGGGGCATGTAGGAGGCAGCCAATCAATGATTCTCCCTCATCATTGATGTTTCTATCTCTCCCTCTACCTCTCTGAAATAAAAAATATATTAGAAAAATAAATTGTAGAAGATTATTTATTAAAGTTTGAAAACTTTATACTTCTATATTTTGTGTAGAGAGACAACATGTGTAGAAAATACATGCAGAAAAACAAAATGTAATGATTCTCTGGAAAGCCACATAGAAAATTAAAATTGTGTTGCCTGGCAAGGTATCTATATATACATAAAAGCCTAAGCAACCGAACGACTGAACAACAGGTCGACCAGTCGCTATGACGCACACTGACCACCAGGGGACTGATGCTCAATGCAGGAGCTGCCCCCTGGTGGTCAGTGCACTAATACAGCCAATCTCCCAGGGCCGACCAAACTCCCACAGTACCTCCCCCAAGCCAGCCGGCCACTGATGGCCCTGATCGGAACCTCCTGCAGCCTCTCCCCCCAGCTGGCTGGCCCCGATGACCCCAATCGAAACCTCCCGTGGCCAACCTCCCACGACCCCTCCACCCGGCCAAACTCCCATGGCCTTGATTAGCCCGAATCTCCAGCCAGGCCCAGGGACCCCACCCATGCATGAATTTGTGCACCCGGCCTCTAGTAAGTGAATAAGAGACATGACAAATGAAAACAGGGGTAAGAATAAACTTTAACTCTATCTATATAAAACCATAACATGCAAATCAAATGAATGGCAGAATGACTGGCAGAATGACCAGTCACTATGATGAGCACTGACCACCAGGGAGCAGACACTCAGTGCAGGAGCTGCCCCCAGCCTGCAGGCCCTAACCAGCAGCAGTGACAGGGGGTGGGGCTGGCAAGTGGACAGCGCCAGACCAGCCAAGGTGAGGGTGAGTGGGGGCCCCTGATCGCCCCACCATTCACTTCACAGAGGAAGGTGATCGGCGACGGTGGCAGGAGGTGGGGTGGGCGATAGGAAATGGGGACAGGGGGCAGGGCCGGTGAGCAGGCAGTTCCAGGCCAGCCAAGGCGGGTGAGAACGGGGGCCCTGATCACCACACCGTTTGCCCCACAAATCAGCCCTGATCACTGGCCAGGCCTAGGGACCCTACCCATACATGTATTTCATGCACCGGGCCTCTAGTACTATTTATATCTATATATATATATATATATAAGCCTAAGTGACCATCGCAACCAAATGGACGAACAAACAGGTTGCGTGGGGTGACCAGGCTGGCAGGGGGTCAGTGAGGGGTGACCAAATGACCGAACAGCAAGCTGTGTGGGGCGACCAGGCTGGCAGGGGGGGCAGTTGGGTGACCAGGCTGGCTGGGTGGGCAGTGAGGGGAGATCAGGCTGGCAGAGGGGGCAGTGAGGGGTGACCAGGACAGCAGGGGGGCAGTTGGGGGCAACCAGGCTGGCATGGGGGGCAATAAGGGGTGACCAGGCTGGCAGGGAGGCAGTTAGGGGTGACCAGGCCAGTGGGGGGGAAGTTGGGGGTGACTAGGTCGGCAGGGGAGGCAGTTGGGGGGTGACCAGGCCAGCAGGGGGGGCAGTTAGGGGCGATCAGGCTGGCAGAGGGGGCAGTGAGGGGTGACCAGGACAGCAGGGGGGCAGTTGGGGGCAACCAGGCTGGCATGGGGGGCAATAAGGGGTGACCAGGCTGGCAGGGAGGCAGTTAGGGGTGACCAGGCCAGTGGGGGGGAAGTTGGGGGTGACTAGGTCGGCAGGGGAGGCAGTTGGGGTTGACCAGGCCAGCAGGGGGGGCAGTTAGGGGCGATCAGGCAGGCAGGCAGGTGAGCAGTTAGGAGCTAGTGGTTCCAGATTGTGAGAGGGATGTCCGACTGCTGGTTTAGCCCTGATCCTGGGGATTGGGGCTAAACCAGCAGTTGGACATCCCCCGAAGAGTCCTGAATTGGAGAGGGTGCAGGCTGGGCTGAGGGGACCCCCCCATGCACAAATTTTGTGCACAGGGCCTCTAGTCTTTAAATATGCATTTAAAAAATGCAGGAAAATTATTAGTCACTAAATTCAATAAAGAAGAAAGAATGTGATTGGTTGGAGAGAGAGATAAAGAGAACAACAAATTATATGCATAGAATTTTTTTATTTAGTTGATTGATGAATACATATTGTTTTATTATTCGTTATAACTTTTGCATGTCTAAAATGTAATATTTTATACAACTTTAGCTTTCAAAGCCATTGTTTCTGCTGATGACCTCAGATTAATGTTTCCAGGTATTACCTTACCCATTTTACACATTCCTCACTTTTAACTGATATATACACTCTTAACTGATATATTTCTTAAATCTCTTTCCAAGAATTACATTATTTAAGATAGTACCTCCCAATAATGGTATTTGTAAACTCTGTATTAATGATTATAGATCTCAATGATGACCTATATTCTGCTTATGTAAGTATAGCCTTGGTTTTATAATACTTCTAAGCAACATTAATATATTTTACTTTAAAAAAAAGATTTGAAGTCATAAAACTAAGCTTTCATTTTGACTTCCCTTTTTAGGGTTTGATTTTGGCAGGTTAATTTATTTCTGCAAATGTGGGTTTCCTTATTTTCAAAATGGATAGAAGTTTATGCAAAAAGTTTCTGATGAGAATTATATCGAATTAAAATACCAGTTAAAGAGACAATGTGTATAACACAGCTAACTTAGTGTCCAGAACAAATTGAAGGCTCACAAATTAAATATTCCATCTTATTAATACAAATAAGTCTCAATACGCTTACATTTCTGACCACCTTGGAGGTTCTCACAAAGTCTCAGGATCAATATTAGACTCTTTGGTACATGAATATAATGCTATTAATGCTCAAGTTAGAAGAAGTTTGGGTTAGTATATACATATTGTTTATATGTACTGTTTAAAGATAAGGAGACATATATAAATGTTTTAGTAATAAAAGTCAGGTGTGAAATAATTTTTTAAAACTTTTGTCAATATCTTCTAATACTAATTTAGAAAAACAAAGACATGAAAACTTTAAAACAAATCAAAAGCCTGTGTGGTTTCATAAAGTCATATTATAGTGCACTCATTTAAAAGATGCATTTATGTGCTTTTCATGACTCCTATATAAAATATACATAAATATATGTATTTATTAAATATATGAAACATTTAAAATAAACACATATACAAACATGTTTATATAGATATACACATATACACACATATAAGGAAAGTCTGAATCTAAGAACAAAATATAAATTAGAGAGAGAGTCTTTGCTCCATGAGAAATTTCAAAATGCTATTTCTTTAAACTGTAATTTTCTTTACAATTATTTTACACACAACTTCTTATGACAGACCTTACGCAAAGTAAGTTACACACCTAATAATGTTTCTCAAATGCATTAATTAATCAGATGAGCTTTATTTATGGTAAGGAGAGTAAAGAAAAGAAACAGGCTTATACATTATGCTTTTACTTAAAAATATTTGATAGGAACTCCATAAGAAAGTAAAAATGACAAAATTATTTGCCCTTGAATTTTATTTTATTTTGAGAGAACAAATACTGATGCATTATACTCAATATCCACATATTGAAATAGCTCAAACCTAATATTTTGGGATGAAATAAAGCCTTTCAATGGTGTTTCCACTGCAATACACTAAAGATTAAGAGAAAACCATAATTCGGTTTTAACCCCATAGCTCATGATGCAATTTCCGTGACCTGGCAAACAGGTAGTGGTGTTATTTATTTTTGTTCATAGCTTATTCTGAAATCTAGTCATATATTTGATTGCTGACCCTCTCCCCTGCCATAGTGAATTCCATAGGCAGGAGCTCCACACTATCAAAAGTGATATTCAACTAGAGGGGTTCATGAAGAGAGTGAAAGTTTCTCAAGTTAATTTCTCAGAATGCCCTAAGCCCCAGGCCTCCCCCTCCCAATGATCTCTGCAGCTGTTTAACAATGCTGGACTAACTGAGCCTTGGTGAGTTGGCTGCCTCCCCCTATGGCAATATTTCCTTTTCAAAGGGCGGTTGCCATGGCTGTATAATTTTGTGCAGGGAGTGGGAGCCTTTGTGATTGACCAAGCTGTGCTGAAAGATAACAAGCACAAAAACGACAAGTTAAAGCCGAAGAAAACGTTGTCAAACTCTCTGTTGAAAGTTGGAAGGAAGAGTTCTTCCCACAGTGAAAACGTGTTACATTTTTAAACATATCTAACTGCAAGGAGCTCACAACATTTAAAAGGTTTTAGTAAATTTGTTAGACCTCGCAGTCTTCAAGTGGACATATGGAAAAGAGAACAACTCTGGATAGATATAATTAGTACAAAGCAGGGAAACAGAAGAATGGACTAAAATTCCTGGCTCATTTACTGTCATCTTGTATCATATAAATGCTTGGTGCCCTAAGTTGATACCCTATCATTCACTCTGACATTCTCATTTGTGTCTGCTATTCTTTGTATCAGGCAATTCCTTCCACCTAGACTTTCCTATCTAGATGTGAGCAAAGTTTTGGGCTCAAATCTCCTAAGACATTCTTGCAAATTAAATAGTAAAACACTGACTGTCTGAAGGTAGTACTGGGTAGATTTAAAGATACTGGAAGAACTGTACTCAAAGAATGTTGATCAACAATAGAACCTCTACTTACTGAGCCACCTATTGTGTGTCAAAAAATTGTGCTGGTGCATTTGGTTACATTTTCAAATTAACCAATTTTACATGCATGTCAGTTGCCAACCAATTTATCTTTTATCTTTTTTTTTCATACTAAAATAATTCCACTTTTGTTCAAGGTTCCTCTGTTTCCTATTGAAAGGGCTCCATTGTATCTAGTCATGACCATGTGCATAGTTCTGGTCAGTGAGACAGAGATGAAAGTTTCTGGGGAAGGTTCCCTTGCAGAAATTTAACTTCATAAATAAAAAGACAAATCCCTAAGAAGATAAAGTTTTGCCTTTGTTTCTTAGCTGTTTTTTTTTGTTTGTTTGTTTTGTTTTGTTTTTGTTTTATTCCTTCTCAGCGCAGATAAAAGGAGGAGCAGCCATCTTTGGTGAAACCACACAGTAAGGAGGGCAAAGTGAAATGATAAACTAAGCTTGAATTTTAGATGACTTTTTGGGCAGTTCCACCAGCTCTGAATTCTCTACCAACTGCATTTTTGTTTTATAAAAATATAATTTTACCTAAGTCTTTTTATTGTTGCTAAGCTTTCTGCTACTCCAGTGTAATGCAATTACTTATATATACATCATTATAACTCTCTGAGCTATGTAATAATATGCCACCGCTAGGAAATAGGAAGGGGGAGGGGAG